>NC_056729.1:298533245-298823245 GCF_019279795.1 Protopterus annectens
GTGAACAGGGACTTCCTACAGCAAATTGTTGAGCTGTGCTGGCCATGCCTCACACACAGAACTAAAAGAGGGGAACCCATCCCAGTGGAAACAAAGGTATGTGTAGGCCTAAGAATACTAGCTACAGGTACCTTCCAAAGGCCAACTGGGGATATGATGGGGATCTCACAGGCATCAGCATCCAGGGTACTCCACCAGTTCCTGGATGCCATGGCAGCACATGTCAGTGTGCACATATATTTCCCCCTTACCCCTGAGGCATTGGCCAGCAATATGCATCTCTTCCACCAAATAGCAGAATGCCCTGAGGTAGTGGGTGCAATAGACTGCACATGCATACGCATCAAAGCACCACCCGGTGAGCAGGGCTTCCCTTCCATCAACTGCCAGGTCATATGCAATGTCCAGGGAATAATACTGAATGTGTGTGCTGGCTGCCCTGGAAGTTATCACAATTCCCACATCTGGCATCTGACGTAGCTGTACCAGAAATTTGCCAATGGAGACATCCCACATGGTCACCTAGTGGGGGATGCTGGATATGCACTGGAGCCGTGGCTGATGTCTCCCATCAGAAACGCATACACACCCGGACAAGAACTACATAATGAGGCACACGCACAAACAGGAATCATAACTGAGCATGTGTTTTGGATGCTCAAGTCATGGTTACGGTGCCTGGACACATCCGGTGGAGCCTTGCAGTACTGACCAACTATATGTACCCAAATCGTCCTTGTATGTGCCATGCTACACAATATGATCTTGCAGAAACAGCTGCAGCAGGAGCAGCAAGGGGCAGGGCCACACAGCTCCCCACCAATGCCAAGGCCTGCACAGGCACAGAGTGACTCAGAGAAGGAACATCCTGAGCCTGCCCCAGTAGGCAGAAGGAGGCGTGCCCAGTATGCCCTGGCAAAGAGGCAACACATAGCACATACTCTTGCACGGTTGGGACCCAGGGAATAGCACCTCTCTCTGACTCTCACATACAGTAAAAGGGATGCCAAACATTACACTACCATTGCCTAACCATGTGTAGGCAGTGTACTATGTGCATCCAACATAGACAGCCCTGCAGCACCAGCCTCAATACTGGGACACCCACAAGATAAGGGACTCACACATGCCAGTCAGGAGGGGGGTCACATACCCAACAACAGTCACAGCCAGCAGGACAGGTGTAGACAAACACAAACAAATGCCATACTATGGCCTCTGAATGAGGGAAATAGGTAACCACCCCCCCAGGCCTACACAGACAGACTACAGCAGGCCAGGTAGTGGGATGTCAGCTGTGATGGCTAGGAAGTCAGAAACTAATGTGTATGTAATCAAAAGATAAGAATGGTAGTACACCGGTATGGCTTAGCCAGCATGTTAGGTAAGACTACTGACTGAAATGGACTACAGGACATACCAGTACAGTCCTAGCAAATATGTACAAGTGTCAGGTGTGCCCCCCACTCTACATAGAGATATAGTAACAGTCAGGTGCGCCCCCCCCCAATCCTGTGTAGAAACATAGAAATAGTCAGGTGTTTCCCCGCTATGCAGACATGTTGCAACAGTCAATGCCAAATGATCGATGAATACCCTGCAGACACAGCATGCTACCTGTCAGTATACAACACAAAGGTCAGCAGTGCAGTACAAACCACCTGACATGATTCACGCATGCAAAACAGACGGCCTTACTGGGCATGCTCACACACTTAGAGAAATGAAGGCAATGTCAGTCATCAACATACTGAAAGGTCATAATGGGCATGCTCACACACTTAAACACATGAAGGCCATGTATGCAAACACCAGTGGACCAGACACATCTGGCAGTTGCAATTGTGAGTGCAGAGACATGTCAGTATGCACCAGTCATGCCTTGCACACACAGTGGCTAGGAATACAGACATATATGTAAGGACAATACACCATAATAAGCCAAAGGTAGATGGATATAGATGTGTGGAAGAGGGAGACTATGACAAGGAGCCATCCACGCCTGTCCCACCCAGCACACAGCCAAAGGGCCCCAAGCATATCAGGTGCAGATATCACACACTGCAGTTACTAGTGACCAGTACCTGTTAGCACCACAGACTATGTGGTCCATGTGCCATCTGTGCAACATGGCTGTACAAGGATGTAGTCATCTAGTAGCCGTACACATGTGCCTGTGACATATGACCCCGTGTGTGGCCGCATGTGGTGTGTCACCCCTATATGAATGGGTTATGGGCCATGCACACACCGCCCACCCCATAGCACTGCCCTGACAAGCCTGCTGAGGTTATCTAATGTGAAATACACCTTTAGGAGTGTTGCAGCCCAGTAATCTCCATGGCGTGTCCCGTAATTGCATACTGCTGTAGTGTGATAAACTAGTTAAGTAGGAGTTCTAACCCCAGACATGGCAACTGTGTGTGTGAGTGTGTGTCAATGTTTGTCTGCGTGTATGTCTCTCACTGACTGTGTAGAAAACAATGCCTTTTAGGCTATTCACACCCCTTACAATTCACATACTTACCTTTGGCAAGGCCGCTGATATCACCCACCTAGAAATACTCCCCTGGGAAGGCTGTAGGCCAGTAATCTCCATAGTGCATGCTGTAACTGCGTACTGCTGTAGTGTGATAATGTAATTAGGTAGGAAGTCAAACCCCACACGTGGCAACTGTGCATGTATGAGTCTGTGTGTGCATATGAGTGCGCTATGCCTTTCAGGCCACTCACACCCCTTACAATTCACATACCCAACTTTGGCAAAGCTGCTGTTGTCACCCACCTAGAAATACACCTCTGGGAAGGCTGTAGCCTAGTAATCTCTGTAGCATGTCCTGTAACAGCGTATGGCCATAGGGTGATTAAGGAGTTAGTTGGGAGATCTAACCCCAGACCTGCCAACTGTGTGTGTGTATGTATTTGTGCATGTCTAACTGTGTAGAGAGCAATGCTTTTTAGGCTACTCACACCCCTTACAATTCAAATACCCACCTTTGCAAGGCTGCTGATGTCACGCACCTAGAAATACACCTCTGGGATGATTGTAGCCCAGTAATCTCCATAGTATGTCCTGTAACAGCGTATGGCCATAGTGTGATTAAGGAGTTAGTTGGGAGTTCTAACACCAGACCTGCCAACTGTGTGTGTTTGTATGCATGCATGTCTGACCGTGTAGAGAGCAAAGCTTTTAGGCTACTCACACCCCTTACATTTCACATACCCAACTTTGGCAAGGCTGCTGATATCGCGCACCTAGAAATACACCTCAGGGAAGGTTGTAGACCACTAATCTCCGTAGCACGTCCTGTAACTGCGTAATGCTATATTGTGAATTAGAACCATGGTAGGGTTTCTTCCCCACACATGGCAGTTCTGGATGTATTGTATGTGTCACTATCTGTGTAGGGAGCAATGCATTTTAGTCTAGTCTCTCACAGTCAGTTTCAAATGCCCTACTTTGGCAATCCTGCTAATGTCAGTCATTGTGAAATACACTTTTGGGGAAGGACTACTCCAGTAATATCCATGGCGCGTACTATAACTGCATAGTGCTGTAGTGTAATAAATTTGTTAGGTAGGGGTTCTACTCCCAAACATGACAGGTGTGTGTCGGCATGTGTGTTTGTAACCCATATCCTGTGTAGAGGTGGTTGTGACACCTGTGGCCAATGTGGAGTGGGTTTTGCATATATCTTATATGGTGACCATACTATATATCACAATGTCCACTGTACAGGGATAACAGATGTGATATGGCTGAGAGGCTGTGGTGCAAAGCCATACCCAGACATGTGACATCGAGGCCAGGCAATCACAGTTAGCAACCCCAGTATTACCCAGAGCACACTTTCAACCCATGTGTCATACACACACAAATGCCTAGAGAATGGCCAATATTTGGGTAGTATGCTGCATATTCTCCATTGATAGTAACTATGGAGTGACAGCAGTGGGCCACAGAGGGCATGTCACCCTGTCCATCTGTCCAATATGCACATAAGTGCAGACAGTGCACCTCCCCCATGTTCCCCAATGGACACCTGCACCACCTGTGGTGCCATCACAAGTGACACACAACGGACATACCATGCCAGACAACATGCCCTGTATGGATAGATGCCACTGACACCAGGGAATGCTGATAGCATGCTCTCAATGTAGGTGCAGGGTAAAGCTGCTGGCCATTACCAGTTCCCACCACAGGTGGGCAGAACGGGCACATTTCATGATAATCTGTGTTTACAACATGGGCCAGACACCCCAGGTACAGTTCCACATGTCACAGTACATGCATGTGGGCGGTGTGCACATCCCAGATGCTGTCCATGTCATGGATGAAGGAACACAGACATGGCAAGCAATGCACAGCATTGGCCACACACAATAGTCACCCAGGTGACCGGATGGGGGATACAATACCCATGTGTGTGGGCAAATGCAGAAAGTACATCCCTGAGTCACAATGCAGACCATCATCATGTGGCCTGATGCCAAGGAACACCCATCGCCTAGCCTTGGACAGCCATCTGGCACAGTCTAGACTACACACCTGTGCAGACATGCACCCATGAATGTCAGTACTGGCACGCTGTGCATTTGTGTGTGTGTTGCATGCTGCAGATGTTCACATCCACACTCCCTACAAATCCCATGGGCATACTGCAGCATGCTGTCTGATGTCAGACACCTTCCCATACCTGTTGCCCATACAGCCCTCGTATGACCTGTGTGGTGCATGAGATGCCTGCACAGTGATGTGATGTGGCAATCCCACAACCGATTAGTTGTACACCTGGCCCTGCCACATGTGTCGATGTGTGTGTGTCCTTGTGAGAGTGTGGCTGTGTTGATGCTGGCACCTGTTCATGCCGACATGAACAGGTCAGACAGGGCAGTGGGATGCAGTGACATGTGTATGTCACCTACTGTACAGCTACTGTATCCCTGTTGCAGATGTCACTCACCATCACATATATGTTCTGAGTGCTCCACAACAGGTAACCTATGTGGTGCATCCAATAATTGCATCGAACTGTGCTAGCACTACATAGTTGTCAGGGGTTTGATACCCTGTGCTAGTAGGTGTGTGACACAAACATGCTTCAGTTTTACCCTCCCACCCCTCCCTGACATGTATTTGTCTCTGTCTGCATCCCCCACCCCCTCTCTGGTGGATGTGGAGACCTACACCTGCTTTGCTTAGGCAGCAACATGTGTATTGTAAGTGACACTCATGATCAGTTGATGGCCTCTGCATGAATCGCAGCCCTCCCCTAGCTGATTGCATGTGAAGCAGCTGTGGTAACATTCCCATAGCCAATTGTATGGAAACACACTCCAATACCTAGGAACACCACGGTGTTGTTGGCCCTTTTCATCCACTGTGAGCAGGGACTAGATCTGTCGTGTGGCAAACAGCATCTCAGATGGACTGGGGTGTACCTCTAACAACATACACTGTGGAAAAAGTGCAACAAACATGAGGGGGATGTGCCTGACCTGACTACAGACTGTAAGTGCCGCTATACTGCATTTGGAGTAATGTTGCTTTAACAGTGTTTGTGTGGATATGGCTGTTGTACATGTCTCAATACCTTCCATGTCAGTTCCATGTTTATGGGGAATCCCCATCTGCAGGGTCATCTGCAGCCTGGGCAGTGTTGTGTCCATGGTTACATGTGTCATCCACGGAGCATCTAGCTGTGGACTGCAGAAGGTAGTGTAAGGATTGCAATCAGTAGATGGAGAAAGCCGTGATAATCACAGACGTCATATCCCTCAAAGAGCATATGTTGCAACAACCCTGTAACAACAGTAAATGTATGTGGTTATTGCAGCAACATGTCAATATTGGCCCTGTGTATGTGCTTCCAGCCACACCTCTGTCAACCGTTGTACATATGTCGTGCATGAAGTGGTGCATATGTGCTGTATACCATAATTTGTGACATCATATCTGAGAACAAGCCACTGATATATCTGGCTGCTACACATGTTATGTACAGTAGGGGTTACATTACATGACATTACCTGCACATTCTGTGGATGTTCATACAGTACTGAGGCCTGTGTACCTATGGTGAATGTCGACAGTGTGTGTAGTGTTGATATGTACCTTAGCCTGTGTACAGACTGTGGTAGATGACATTGTTCTAGTACCCCCTACTATCAGATGTTACATGCTGCCCCACTATATGGTACTGTAGTGGCGTACATGTTTGCAGGGCCATAAACACACATGTCCCATACCATAGACAACCACCAGAACAAACTGTGTAGCAGGCCAGTATATGTAGGGTCAGTCTGTGAGTGGCACATATGAGGATGGTGTAGAACACATAGTCCATATACTGTAATACCATGCTAGCTAACCATATGTGGCTGCGTTCACATTGGTTGTGGATATCCACTTTCACACAGGTGTATCTTACCCTGTGCTGTGACATGCCTGTTGAGCCTGCTTTATATGCAAGTACATGTGCATTCCCCTTTAGGAAATGTAGGCCACTGTTGATCCAGTCTGCCTGCAGCCTGCACAGTGCATTGTGAAATGCCTAGCAGCTGAGTGTACTTACCCAGTGTGATGTCATGAGCAGATACTAGCCAGATGTCCCGCTGCCGGGCCTCCCTTAACAGTCATGTATGTCAGACAGGGCAGTGGGATGCAGTGCCGATGTATGTCAATACCAATTGGGTAGTATGTGGCCATGGCACCCCTGTAAAAGCAGTCATACCATGTCAGGCCAGACAGGGGTGTGTGAATGCATGACCTATGGTGGACATCATATACTGGTTGTTATGTGTTATACCCATCTACATGGCTGTCTACATCCATATTGTCAGGCATGGTACACATGTATAGCACTAAGGGCTTATGTGTATTCCTCTGGATTGTACAGACTGTGTCAGACCTTCCACATATATTGGCCAATATTTCTGCTGCAGTCCACAGCGGCAATTACGTGCTAGCAGCGTTACTGCACAATGATGCCATTAGGATGTCTGTCAGTAGCCAGTGGCACACATGTTATAAGCTGATGTGACCTCCCACACACACCATGTCTGTGAAGACAATCCCAATGACAGTAGCAATAGTCTACTAGTATACCTGCTATACATACCTGACATCCCCTGCAACTACGACATTGGGAACATACGGGATGGGGTTGGCCTACACTTCATGTCCAGGACATATGGTGGGAATATATGTAAATATACTTATCCATATAGCCAGATATACATGGCTACACATGTGTACTACACCCAATTAACACTGTCATGGCAACCACTTATTATAGATCCCCACATAATGTGTGCATGGTCCCATTACATCTCCTGTGTGATGGACATCCGTCTTGTGTGTGGGCAGCAGTGCTACTAACAGAAGGTAGCAATTCCCCTTACAGGAGAATCAGCACACTCAGGGCAGCCACATATGTGTTGGAGGATCAGAAACTGCAGACAGACTGTGAGTAGAGTTGTGTTATGCTTTGTATAGTACTGGTGTTACAGGGTGTGGATGTACATACTAGTTTGCCGTGGAATGCAGTCCATCTGCATAGCACACAACTGTGGGCCTATCCCCATGCTGGCCAGAGCTATGCCTATCATGTCTTGTCTGTCCACCACACAGGTCTTGTATCAGATATTACACTGGCAGTGTGTGTGTGTTGTGTGTTATCGGTGCATGGCTACATCCATGACCGTCTCTACCCTCAGTTCCCTGACTAAGGTATGTTACAGACTATCCTGTAACACCAGCATATTGTGTAGTGTGTGGCAACAGTTGTCCCCATATGTGCCTGTATTCCAGCCTCTGTCCATCATCTACATACCAAGCTTTGCACATATGTCATGATATCAGTGGTTAATCCATAGTGGGCTTGAAGTATAACACACTGCCAGTGCTGCCATCAGGCCACTGCCGTTGTATCCCCCACACATACAGTGGGGTTGGGGCCATATATGTGTGAACATCACCTACACAATACATTTGTGCCCTTATGCACAGCAGAGGCCAGTGTATGTAACAGTGGTATATGGCCCTGTATTATTGAGTCTAGGGGGGATCAGCATAAATGACCTAGGCTGCTACAAAATGTGGGGGTATCAGAGCTGAGCTGCCTTAAGGTATCTGGATGTACAGTACCATATACTTCACCTATATATACATTACTGACATGGATCTGGGTAATGCAGGACTACTGCCCCCTGCCATACAAACTGTTCTGTTTGTTGGTGTGCTCATGATGGTGGCAGTTATGCCATGTTATGTAGCAGTTACAACCCATGTGGTCATATGATGTCTATACCACCTACTGAGTTTGTACAGTGTGTAGATAGAGGCTGCTGAACTACACACCTGCATTACATACTGTTGATTGTTAGGTATCCTGTGGTCCAGTGTGTCTTTCCTATTGTACAATGTGAATGGCTTTTCCTGGCCAGCAACAGCTGTGAACCTTTCCAGACTATTGTATTACTTAATTGGTCCACAGTAGCATCACTCCATTGATATAGTTGTCAGTGTCTGAACAGCTATATGGCATGGCATGTAAAACTGTAATAGTACACGATTAAAGGTTTCCATGTCTGCAAACCTGTGGGTAGTGTTTGACCTCTCTGTGGGTGTATGTTACAGGCAACAATTGTCATTTGTATGGGTGGCACATACAGTGTCCAGTTGTTCAGGGGTCAACTGTAGGAATAGTGGCTGTTCCATATTGTATGTACCTTCCACTTATGTATCTTACTGTACATATAACTGTGCATATCTGTGTCTGTGCATCTGTATCTTGGGAATGTTGATGGCTTCCACATAATACATTCTCCATGGGAGCCAGACTGTACTGCATGATATGTTACCAATACCAGCCTGATATAATACAGGTGGGATGTCGTACAGGTAACATTGTGTGCCCATGTTGTCACAGGTCCTCGTTATGGGATCTCCAACACTTGGTAGTGTATTGCAGGGCAGACATGTTTGGCTGGGGGGATGCTTATTTATACAACGTGTACAGTGTGTGGGGCCTCTCAACCCCATTAGCGATGCATGAGGACATATGTGTCGTTTGTTAATCTGCCATTGCTGTCTACAGATGTATTGCCATATATACCTGTATATATATATATATATATATATATATATATATATATATATATATATATATATATATATATATATATATATATATATATATATATAAAATTATATCTACTAACATATATATAACTATGTCTATATATACCTACATAGATATATATCTGCGTACACATATGTAACTTGTTATGTATACGTAGACATATAGGTGTAGACACATATATGTGTCGATGTAGGCATTTGCATGTATATATGCTCATATATATACTGATATATATGTATATAGTGTCAGAAATATATATATGTGCAGTTGTATATATGTTGTATCTGTGTAGATATGTATATATGTACACAGACATACATCTAGATGTTGGTATACATTCTCTGTACTGTTGCATGACTGGACTGGACTGGATGATATGTTTCTGAAATCATCGGATATATGTGTATCTGGCATGGCTTAGTGGAACATCACCTTGTCTATGGTGTGCAGTACCCTGCGTTCGAGCCTGCAGGAGCTGTGTATTTTGTAGCTGGGCAGAATACCGCCCATTGGTTACAGTGTGATGAAGGCACTTTTGAGCAGTTGTACATGGGTTTGCATGGAGGTAAGCTACACGGGTTAAGCAATACAGAAGCCAAATGAGTATATGACACTGTCACCGGAAGGTCCATGTTCTGCCCAGCAACACAGTGACTGCAAGGCTCGAACCCAGTACCCAACACAATATAGACAACATGAATCACCTCTAAGCCATGACAGTTATACATATATCTGATGGCTTCAGAAACATGTCATCCAGCACAATCAGTCAACAGTACAGTAAGTGTACTTTAACATCTAGAGGTATGTGTGTGTGTGTGTGTGTGTGTATATATATATATATATATATATATATATATATATATATATATATATATGTATATATATATATATCGGTATAGTTGTATATAACCCACTCTCTCCATGCATACAGCTACACAAATCTGTCTACATATATATATATATATATATATATATATATATATATATATATATATATATATATATATATATATATATATATATATATATATATATATATATATATATATATATATGTGTGTGTGTGTGTGTGTGTATATATATATATATATATATATATATATATATATATATATACATGTGTATACAGATATATATCAATAGATATCATAGAGGACATGGCAAAGACATATATGAACACAGGCACCATTAATGGGGGTGGGCGGCTCAAGCAACACATGTCTCACACATGGTGACATCCCCCCTGCAATACATTACCGACTGTTGCAAATGCCATAACCAGGACCTGACAATACATGGGCACAAGATGTTAACAGTAGGCCATCCCACCTGTATTATGACACGCAGGTATTGATAACATATCATGCTGTACGGTCTGTCTACCATAGTGAATGTACAATGTGTAAGCAATGAACGGTCCTATGATACCTATACTCACACACATGTATGCAGATACTCGTATGCAGATATATATGTATACATATGTATAGATATATATGTGACTGCACAGACACACACAGAGGTATGTCTAGGAAGATACATGAAAGGGTGCACACCATACTGAACTGCCAGTATCCCTACAGTTGCATGCTCATCTGATGGACATTGTATGAGTCACCCATACCACAGACAAGTGTTGCCTGACACATATACCCACAGAGATATCAATGGATGTAACACAACAGACAGGTTGGTATACATAGGGAAGGTTCAGTTGTGTACTATTACAGTTGTATATGCCACGTCATATAGCTGATTATGCTCTGACATACATACAAACAGAGTAATGCAACACACAAACATATCCTTTAGGACAGTAGTCCAAAAGCATCACATCTGTTGGTGTCCATGCCAAGGCATTCAGGTAATCCAACAGAAAAGACTGATGTGGCCACAGCATAACAAACTATCCACAGTATGTCATGCAGATGTATAGCCCAGTGGCCTCTAAATACACTCTGCATGCAATCCCTAGGGTGATAAGACCTGGGTTGACACTATGGGTGGTATCTGTCACATAACAATGCATAGCTGTAATCATCACAATCACACTGATGGCAGTCAGCAGTAGGCCAGCAGTGTTCACAAGGTGAAATGTATTGTAATGTACATCCGCATACCATAGGGCAGCTTACTACTGGTGGTCCTCACATGTTGTAACACCCTGGGATACTTGTGGTGCATACCCCCAATACACTGCCTTACAGGGGCATAGCACACTGTTACATACACTGACCTCAAGACTGCAGAGGTGCACACATGTGTTGTGCAAATGAAGCCCACATATATATGGTGCATATGGGCTGTGCACCATTAGTTATTGACAGCATACCTGATAACCAGCCAGTCAGATGACAGACTGCTGGACATGTTGTGTGTAGTAGGGGCTGTGTCCATGGACATTACCAGGACATTATGTGTATGTGTGTACAGTACTATGGTCAGTGTACATATGGCAGGGGTCTGTGGCCTTCACTATCCAAATAGTCATGCCTGACCCCTCACTCACCAAAGTAATGTCACCGGGGCACAGCAGCTATCCGACACCTACAATGAAGATAGCAGAGCATATATGGTCCCATATATAGTAATACTACATATAATATAACCACGTGTATAACAACAATACCTAACATATGTCCATACCTGTGTTCCTGTGTTGGGATGGCTGGGTCTCTCTGTGTGTGTGTGTGTGTGTGTGTGTGTGTGTGTGTGTGTGTGTGTGTGTGTGTGTGTGTGTGTGTGTGTGTGTGTGTGTGTGTTGTGTGGTAGTGTGTCCATTAATCCTCACAGGTACAAGGACCCACTACTGCAGGGCTGAAGAGACACCTGTGGCTCCAGATCCACAGGTTGCAGACCCCTGGGTTAGGATGATTGACGACTGTATGTGTATTGCACTTACGACACATGGGCTCTGTACAGACTGTGGTAGATGCCATTGTTCTCCGTCCATTTCTTTCTGATGTTACATGCTGCTCCAGTGGTAACCTTGTGTATCATATGTGGCTGTGGCTGCATTGCCATTGGATGTGGGTATGCATTTACTCACAGGTGTCTGCTATGCTGTGCTGTGACCTGCGTGTCGAGCCTGCTATACTCGCAGGTACATGTGTATTCCCCCATACAATATGTATTCTGGAGTTGTGGCAGTCTGCCTGTAGTTTGCCCAGTGCTTTGTGACATGCCTAGCAGCCTACTGTAAATACCTAGTGTGCTGTTATGTCCAGTTATTTGCAGGACATACTGCTGCCAGGCCAGCATACCTGTTGTGTATTACTGACAAAGCTGTGGTATGCTGTACAGATGTATGTCATTCTCTACTGGGTAGTATGTGGACATGTGAACTCAGCAGCACCAGGTAGTATGTGTCTGGACAGACTGGCGTGTGTGCATGCATACACTGTGTGGGCATGTGTACCCCAGTATTGTGATATACCCATGTACATGGCTAGTAACAACCACATTGGGAGGCGTGGTCCACATGTCATGCATGAAGGGGACATGTGTACAAGTCTGGACTGACCACAGAGTGCCACACTGTCCACATATAGTGGTCATATCCCTGCTGTAGTCCACAGCATCATTACTGTGCTAGCAGTGGGTCTGTACTATGCTGCCCCTAGGATGTCTGTCCATAGGCAATGGTGCACATGTCTACAGCAGATGCGACCTCCCACACCCAACATGTCTGTTAAGACACCCCTATGACAGTGGCAACAGTCTACATATATACCCACAATACATCCGTGATATCCCCTTGCACTACAGTGTTGGGACTATTGGTACTGAGGTCGGACTCTACTCCATGTTCCAGACATATGGTAAACTGATATGTGTGCACATATATCCACATATCTATGTAGATATATACACATATACATATCCACATACATATATGGCCATATACATATCCACATACATATATGGGGATATATATATATATATATATATATATATATATATATATATATATATATATATATATAAATACCACACATATACATACACACAGCACTGACTTCAACAAGTGGCTATGCATCTGCTGTCATTCAAAGGGGATCTGTTATCTGTCTGCCTGGGGTGACATGATGTACAGACCACGATGCTCTGGCAGAGACGGACTGCACATGTTGCCCCTGGGATTCAGGTTACTGGCTACACCTCCTGGCAACCCCATAGTGCCTAATCTAGGCAAGGTTCAAAGGGCAAATCCACCACTGTAACAGATGCAAGCATGCAAAACTGCCAGTAATGTGACTCAATGTTGGACGTCTAAACCTAAACAGGCACTCTCCAGAGCCACACATACAAATGGGGAACATCGATATCTGTGCAGTACCTGGGACCTGGTGCAATGCTCCAGAGAGCACACCTGTAATACCTGGCTACAACCCTTATCACACATGTTGGGCAACAAACCAAGGCCACAACACTACAGGTGGAGGAGTGTCCATATTCACCAAGGTCATTCACACCTCCAGCCTAGTGTCAAACACAATGCATCTGGGAATCACCAAATGCAACTGACACTATGTAAGACTGCAATCCAAATTTCAGCTGCCCACTGATCCCCCTCCATGGTCCAAGGTTCTCACTACACCATTATACACATACTGGACAATATTAAGATACAATCAAACACCATAATACTGGTTGATTCCAAATACTCTGCCATTAACTGGGAAATCATCTCGTGTACCATCACCCTTTACTAACGGTTCCAAGAACACATACAGTCCAAACCCCTGGATCAACTAGTCCATTGTCCAACCAGGGTCTCCAATATCATAGACCTGGTCATTCCCAACATGGGTGTCAGATGCCCCACACCAGTGGCCACCCCTCATAGGTCAGGTCTGACCATTAGGTAATCACCGTTGACATCCACATCCCACACCCACCTGCTGGTAAGGATCCTCCATGAATACCCTCTGCAAAGCCTACGCCATGCTACTCAAGCCAGATGTGACAAACCTCATGACACCCATGGAGATGGGAGCTGAACGTGCAACTGGTGATTCCTACACTAAGGCACTGTGTGGGCACACCCACTCATGCATGCATTGCGCCATCCCACATAGACCCAAAACACTGTCCTCCAAACAAGGAAGCCAGTCTTGTGCTCCACTGCCATGAACAGTCTATACAACAGAAGGAAGACACTGTTGCAGTTAACAGGATAATCCCAAAATGAGAACTGATCCCTTACCAGCCTCAGTAAGAAGCTGCTATCCCTTGGAAACTGCCACAGCTTGTTACATAAATATTATTGCCATAGATTCCAAAGACAACCACAAGGCATTCTATAGTTATGTCCAGGATCTATACCGCAATGCTCAGAATTGCTCTGTGCTACAACAGATTGGCATTAAATATACTGATTCAAAGGAGTGTCCCAATATCCAGGCAGACCGAGTTAGTGCCACATTCAGCCTCCCTCACCCCTAAAGGGCACATCTCAGTAACAAAAGGTTGCCAAATGCCAGTAATCATGGCCACACAGGTGGAATCCGCCGACTCCACTGCTAGGAATACAGCAGCCATGGGACCAGATGACATCCCGGGCTGTGTAGTACATGAACTACTACATAACCCTGCATCTCACCTAAGTGCCATGTGTCATCATAGCCTTACCTCAGGCGTCTATCCCACTGAGTGGTGCACAGCTACAGTTATCACACTCCACAAGGGGGAATCCACCTTGGATCCCGGGAACTACCATCCCATCAGTCTGACTAGTCTGATCTGCAAGGGCATGGAATGCATTATCATGCAACTCATTAACAAAGACATTGGCAACCAGTAAACACTGGACCCCACCCTGGTTGGGCTCATGCAGGGCCGATCTTGTCTCCTGACCCTGTTTGACTACTGTGATTCAGTCCCTGGAGCTGTGGAGGAGTCTAAGGCAGTGCACACAGCCTATCTGGACTCCACTAAGGTCTTCAACAACATCTCCCACTCTAGAGACATAGTTAAACATGCAGAGCTGGCCATAAACACCTGTGTCACTCGATGGGTTGCCAAATGACTTACCGATGGAACCCAGACTGTAAACGTAGCCATGTCCGATCCCTGCTCCAGACAATTGACTAATTTGAGTATGTCAGGGTCAGTCCTGGCACACCTCTTGTTTGCCATCTACTTCCCTGAAGTACAGGCCTACACTACTGAACTCTGGCTGACAAAGTTCACAGATGGCCACAAACTGGGAGCCATTATTGGATCCCCAAATGATGTGGATATTCTACAACATGGCTTTACAGACACAGATGCTTGGTGCCAGAGCCATGGGCTCAAGCGTAATGGCATGTAATGTATAGTTATCCACTTTGGACATACCGTGTACCCATGAAGTACCACATAGGTGTCAGTACACTAAACACTGACAGTGTGCTGACAGACATAGGGACACAGGTGGACAGTGGTCTCACCTTCATTAACCACATAGCCATGACAGTAAGGAAATCCTCCTATGTGGCACACCTCATCACCAAGGGCTTTACATCCAGAGAAAAGGGGGTACATGTCCCACTGTACTCATCCCTCATTACACCCTGTATAGAGTACAATGCCCCATTTGGTATGTACCTCGCAGGACAGCTGCAACAGCTGGGAAGGCAGTGGAAATACCTCACTATATGAATCACAGCCATCAAACAGATGGCCTATGCTGACCATCTAGACATCCTCCAGCTATACTCTGTGGCATACTGTCTACACAGAGGCTATGTCAAACCCTGGGAAATGGCATCTGTAATGTGTATGTACTGCCATGTACAGTACATGTGTCTATGTGCTCTCATTACTGTAGCAAAGGGTATTGAGTGTCATGTCTGGGACACACAAGTATATGAGGCCTGCACAGCACTGTTATCCATGTGAATGTGTGACATGCAGGGGTAGCAACCCAGGGTACATGCTGTCACACAGGCATGCAGTGTAACATGGCAGTACTACTGTCAACAGTGCTGTCCCAGGGAAGGGTGCAGTGCTAACATTACTACTGACAACAAGCACACCTGCAGGCATAGCTGCACTCTGAGGGCTCACTGTCATGTACCTGGTGTGTGGGCTGTGTCACCATATATATGCCCTACTGGATGATACTCAGACATGTGGAATGTAACTGTGGAGTACCGTCGGCACAGCACATGTTAGTGAGGGCTTACAACATGTAGTAATGGCATACTCATTGTTGTCAAACATCCATCTGTTGACACATTCATCCTACTGCATAGCTACTCACCAAACTGGTGTCTGTCAGTCCCTCTACAGATGTGCAGATGGCAGGTCTCCAGCTGGGATATGTACAGGCAACCTAAGCTTGATAGACACCGACATGTGTGGCCAGCTGTGTACTACCTGTCACATATAGGGGACATCACCCTGTATGGGCCACATGCCACCAGTACCTACACTACACTACCACAGCCAAATGAACATGCTTGGGTACAGGTCTCCATCACAGACACTAACCACATGTTGTATGACATGTTGCATACATGTCAACTGGACCACCTCAGTGGCCATGTGTAGAAGGCACCCAGAGGATTGGCTGATGCATGTCACTCTCACCCTGCCAGTCACTAATGTGGTGTCTGTCAATAGATTGCCTGCTGGCACATGGCAGGTGGCATGATACCAATGTACACACACCCCCTACACATCCAGTCCCTCCATGGACAACAGCCAGGTACACAGCTATGACCACCTGCAGCAATGCACCACAGTATTGACACATGTATGTGTGCATTACTGAGGATAGCATTGTTTGTGTGTTAGTACACCTGTAGTTGGAAAGTCCATGACTGCCTTCACAACCACCACCACTCCCATTGCCATAGTCAGATGTGGCTGCTGTATTGGACATGACATGTAGCCTGTTACACTCCTCTCCCTAACAGCTACATGTGCCTTGCAGTACCAGCACAACAGTGTTGTACAAATGGGTCAGTAGGCATGGGAATCCCATTGAGGTCTGCCATGTGTGTATGTGTGCATGTCTGCATATCTGTAGGGTACACCATTCTGAGGCCACATACTCCTATTACAATACACATTGCCACACAGTAGTACAGATATTGTTGTTGTCACCCATAGGTGTGGCAATGCAATGCAACACCCTACTATGCCTGTGGCATGTGCATTACATGCATATCCCTGTGGTACCACTGTTGTGATATGCAATGGGTTGTTTTGGCATCATGGCCAATGTGTGATAGTGGGTATGTCAGAGTATCAAGATGGGTTCCAGTGTGTACAATATCCAGTGGGGGATGTGGGTGCTGTGTACACTGTCTTTACACCATGGTACACCTGGTATATGGCCCACGTACCACTCTCTGGTGGCCACTGTCACCATCACCCATACAGGTAACAGATAACAGGATACAGCCCAGTTACACATGTGCTGTGTGCAGCCTACCTGTAACACATTGGACACATGGACTAGTTAGTTAGCAACAATACACCCAGGTCTCTAAGATGTGTGTCTACCTGTTATGTGTCAGTCAATGTGTATATGATGGTATGACACACTATGTATTCTCCATATACAAACATTACATCCCCATTACCATATTGTACATGTCTGTGGATGTTCTGCATGTAACATGTGACCTGGTACACACCTCACCCTACAGATGGTGTCGTGTGTGCAATGACAGCCACACAGTTCAGTAGCACTACATACCTGGGTAGGGGTCTAGACACAGTGTCGCCAAGTAAGGATGTGTGTGTATGTGGATGGGTTGACATAAGGGTGCAGATTATACCTGTACCAGCAGGCCACCAGTCAATGTTGCATGGGCAATAACTGTTATACATACCTGTGACATGTGTGCAACTGTACACCAGATATGTCATGGCCATGGTGTCACCACAGTGACATACCCTTGTGGAATATGACTGCAGACCATCCTCCTGCTGACACATGTATGCCTACAGCACAAATGGATAACAGTATGGGGATAACAATCAGTGTTACCAACAGCTGAGATGCATCATAGCTGCATGGCTACACTACCTGACATGTATGCATTACACATTACCCCTGACAACATCTTACACTGCAGTACATTGCAGCACTCTATTACAGTCACCGTGTGCATCAGAACCATATTAGCCTGTCCCTGCATCGATGTTATGGATGACAGGGATGTGGCACAGGTATCATCATATGCACAGGGTGTGTGAAAGTCATCTTAGCTGCATGGCTACACTACCTGACATGTATGCATTACACATTACCCCTGACTACATCTTACACTGCAGTACATTGCAGCACTCTATTACAGTCACCGTGTGCATCAGAACCATATTAGCCTGTCCCTGCATCGATGTTATGGATGACAGGGATGTGGCACAGGTATCATCATATGCACAGGGTGTGTTGCTGGTGTGCCAGAGGCCGAGGGTGGTCCAAACATGTGTCACCATGTGTGTGGGTGAGGGGTGTGGTTCTTTGATTGGGGTGTGGTGATGTGGTGTGTGTCAGTATGGGGTCACCCTAGGTGTGGTTGCATAGTGTGTGGGTATGCATGCACACAGTTCTGCCATGTGGCTGCCCTATACGGGTGATGTTGGACAGCTGCAGACCATACCTGGCAGGGTGTGCAGTTCACTGCCTCTGGCCATGGACATGCTGACTGTGCCTGCCAGGGGTTCCATGGGCACATGCAGGTACAGACCTTGAGGTGCTACTCTCCCCTGATGATGACATATGTCCACTGGAACCATGTCCCACCTGGGACTGGCCAGGGCCATGTGCATGAGGCCTGCTGTGGTGTGGTGTGGACAGCAGCCCCAGTGGTGTGCTGGGGCTGGTACTGCCACTATGGGAGCAGCTGGGCATCCTGGCACATCCACATTGACCACCAGCTGCTGGTGTTTCCGGCCTACATCCACACGGCCATCGCACCACTCCCACCACATGTTCTAGTACAGACATAACATGGTTGAGGAGGCTCACCATCTCACCCCATCATTTATCCATGACCTCAGTATATTCACAGATGGCACCAGCGAGTTCATGGAGGTTGCTACTTACAGCTGCGAAAGAAGACCTCTGAAGCCTCAGGCCCTGTTTGGTGTGCATTTCCATACATGCCTGTAACTCCATTATGGCCTGAAACATGCTCCTGGTGGTACCAGTTGTGGCACCTCTGCCAGGGGCATGATGACCTGCGGTCCTCCCATGAGCACCATGGTACATCTGCCAATGTGGTGGCCTTCTGGACATCTGGCTATGCTGACTGTGACCCGACACAGTTGGCATGGACACCACACTTTCCTGGTCATTGCCACCAACCACCAACTGTCCCTCTGCTATGGCCACATGTGATGGGGTTTGTAGGGGCACTGTAACTGTGTGTGGGCTTGGGGTGGCTAGGAGGGTGATGACACATGTTGGTGCAGTGTCAGCCTCTGACAACCCCACCTGTGCCTCACCTGTACCATCATCATCATCATCGGTGTCTGTAGGGACACCTACCTCAGTTTGCATGCAGGAGGGACCCTGACCCACCTTGCCACCTGTGGGAGAAACAAATACACACTTTAAGACCTGTACAGCATTGCATAACAGTACACACACTCACACACACTCACACTGACAGCCACCTTACTACCTCACTTTCCCTGGGTTTACAGACAGTCCCACATTCAGTTACATATGTTCCCCATCCTGCATGGCACTTGCTAATATACACACATTACTACTGCCCATTAACATATCATTCCTCTCCATGCCTACATGTGTGATCACAACACCTGACCTGTTACTCCATCACCTCCCTGACTTGGGTGGAGTAGGTTGTACATGGCCTCACTGCTGTCATCCCATATTACCCTGTGTATGGGCAGTAATGGTGTACATGGCCCCTATATGGTTGGGGCTGCTACATTCACTACATATGTCACACACCAGAGCCTCATACTACAGTCTTGCTCAGTCCATGCCACATCTGCTGCACAAGCGACCCATCATGCGGACAACAGTACTACCTGGATACACTCACTGATGTGCTGTGGTAATTCCCCATTGCATTTGTAGTGCTGCATATGTGGGTAGCCAGTTACCTATCTGCTGCTGGCAATATGATGTGTATACCTGGTATGTACTTCACCTCCCAATGCATGTTCCATGCTACAGACCTTGTTATGCTATCAGCTGTCCTGTGTTCACATACCAGACAGGTTGTCCTGGTGTCCCATGTCTCACTCCATGTACATGTACAGCACAATCCCAAGGGGAAGTACTGCCATGTGGTCAATCCCACTATCACCTGTGCATACATGGACACCCACACACACAGACACACATGTACACACACATCTGACATGCATTGTCCACACTCCACTAGATTGCACTTACAAACACAATCACACACACACACACACACACACACACACACACACACACACACACACACACACACACACACACACACACACACACACACACACACACACACACACACACACACACCACACTCCTACATGTGGATTTGCACAACATTTGTACACACAGTCCTCCCATTACCCTTCTGTCAACATGCATTACATATGGTGCTCAACAGCATGCAGTGCAACTATAGTGACTTCATGCTAGTGGCAGTATACATGTGTGTGAGGCATGGGCTGTGTTGGTAGGTGATGGCCCTTCCCCTTGTTAACACTGCACCCATGTACAAAGTGTTACTGTGGACCTGTTCCACACCCTGCCTTGTACTGTGCACCATACCTCACAGGTGTAGAAACCATTGCTGCATATGTAGTACTGTGTCGGTTATGTCAGCTCCACTGCTCACAGCCCCTATGTGTTATAGCAACTCATACCTGGGATGATATGTGAACAGCTATCATTTGTGAATGCCTGATGTCTGCGTTACAGATCACAACATCAGCAGTGCATGTATGACCAGTACAAGACTATTACACTGACAACCAGCGGACCTTACCATGGCTGTGGGGGGTGCCCTACACATGTCCCAGACCTCTGCATGGTTGCAAGGTCTACTCATGTGCACATCCCTTGGAGTGCACACACTGCTGTCATGAGTGCTGTGGGGTCAGGGTTACGTCTGCCATGTTTACTTAACCTGATTGTGTGCAGCTGCAGCCATGGTGGTGTTGATTCACACATGTCCCTACTGTAGGCCGTGTGTCCTGCCATACTTCACATCCCTGTGGACACATTGCACATTGACAGGATGTTAGTTATCTTGCATGTGTCTGTTGTACCCTTCCGATACCCCAGCATGGTCTCTACTGTGATGCAGTGCATTTCACAGCAACAAAACATGAACATGTACAGCATGCAGTATGGGTAGGTGTGTTAGATGTGTGCATGGGATATCCCATAGCTATTACATGCCCAGTGTATCATCATGCATGAACACGAACCATACTCACTGGCTATGGGCTGCTGCCATGGTGGTATCCTGGAGGGACCTACATAGGAGTGTGAGAAAGTTGATGTCAGTGGCCACAGCTGTGGCATTCATAAAAGGTGAGTGCAGCATTACGTTACATCAACAGTAGAATTCCACAATATTACAGCTTATACACAACTGTTTATTACTACTACACAGCAGCAGACTATGTATATGACATCTCAGATTTGCATGATGTACCTGTACAGATGCAGATGCATACACAAGAGTGGTGTACCGATGTGCCCTGGGGCCTTACCTGCATGCTCCTCAGCTGGTGTGTTGGTGGCACCCACCTCCACAATGTGCCCTGCCAGGTGTTGTTGCTGCAGGTGGGCAGGTGCCACAAGGCTGCTGAGAAGCTCCTCCACATGGGTGAGGGGTGGATGGGCAGGTTGCCCCCCCATTGCGAGGTGGTCCCCCTGTATGGCAGCTGCACGCCGACGTACATGGCGAAGCAGGTCGGTGCAATGATGCTGGACCTGCTCATAGCTGCGGTTATGCAGTCCGACATCATTGACCCTGTGGACTAGCTCGTTCCACAGGGCGGTCCTCTCCTGCTGGTCATGGGCTGTCTGCCCAAACAGCTGTTCATAGTGCTGTACCAGGTGGTCGATAATAACCTCAGTCTCAGCGGCACTGTATGAGGGCAGACAACTGTGTGCCATGTTCCCTGGAAGACATAAAGATGGAAACAGGTCTGAGCCACCCATACAGCAGGGTTACCATAGTTCTTAATACACATATTTGTCTCCCCCCACCATATCAGCTACAACAAACCATTCACAGAATGCAATTGTTATGTCAGCTGCTTACCTACCATTGGGACATATGTTGTATTGTACCAAGCTTTGTGCTATGTGTTTGTGCCACACTTTGTGCTATGTGTTTGTAGCCATGCTCCCTGTGGGGACACTATCTTTGCTGGCCTGTTACAGACTATTTCACCTGCATGCCATTGTCAGTGCCACTATATATATATATATATATATATATATATCTATGTACATATAAGTGTAGATATATGTTGTACGTTGTTGATATACCTATGTCTATATGAGTGTCTGTGTATCTGTAGACATACACGTCACATTCTGTATCACACAGATATTTATCTATATGTGGGTGCATACAGACATCTGGTCCACATTCTGTAACTGTCTTTCATTCACAGCTGCACTGTTCTGCCTTGCTGCAACACAGACAGGTGTCACATGTGAACACAGACTAACATTAGGGTGGTATATATGGTGTGAGATTGCTGGTACACCTATTATACACCTATGGCATTTGTGCATGCTACATTACACATTAACATGACTGTCCTGCAAGTGGTGTGCTCTGACACCCATGTGTCTATCATGACGGCAGTACTTCCACCACCAGCTATTGTCCACACTAACATAACACACACAGATATTATGGCTGACATCTTTGTCATTCATTGCTGATCTGCACAGTTGGTGGGTATGTCCCACTGCCTACAGGGACAGACAGTATTGTCCAGAGCAGTTGTTCAGCAGAACATCATTACAGGGACAACTACAGATGGCACATATCAAACATTCAACATCATATATCCTATTAATCTATACCACATACTACATTAAATTACATACAGTTATGTTTTACATACCTTTTTTTAGGATGGGTGTGATGCCTTCCCGGTTTTGGCTTGTAGGTTTTCTTTTTTCTTACTGTGTGTGTGTGTTTCTCTCTCTCTCTCTCTCCCTCTCCACTAGAGTGATTGAGTTGGTTTGAATGGATTGCAGCATGGCTTTTGTAGGTGATGCACATGATCAGGTGATGGGCTCTGCACCAATCAGTGTGCAACAGTTGCTAACTGCATGCAGCCTGCTGTGTAGTGATTCAGTTAACCACTGTCATGGCAACCCAGTACTATAAATTGCTGACTCATGTGGGCGTTGTCCCTTCACCTTTCCAGTATGGAGGACATCCTTCCTGTATGTGGGCAGCAGTGTTACAGATGGCAGGTTGCAGTACCTCTTACAGCAGGACTTGCAGACACAGGCCAACTACACAATCGTAAGAGGTTCCAGACCTACAGACAGAGTGAGTAGTGTTGTTATGTGCATTGTATATTGCTGGTCTTGCAGTGTTTGCATGTACATAGTAGTTTAGGATGGAATGCAGTCTGTCTGCATAGCTCTCAACTGTGGGCCTATCCACATGATGGCCAGTGGATTGTCTGTTTGCTTTTGCCTGTGCACCACACAGGTCTTGTCCTAGATATATCCCCAGCAATCTGTCTGTTGCATGCTATCAGTACATGGCTACATCCATTTGTGTTCCTGATGTCTTATTCCTGCATAAGGGTATGTTGCAACAAATCCTGTAACACCAGCAATTTCCAGGGTGTGTAACAGCAATATTGCGAGTATGGCCCTGTGTTCCTGCCTCTGTCCTCCACATATATGGCTGGCTTTGTCCTGCTGTGATACGGTTAGGGGTTGTTAGGTAATGGCCTATCATTATTTACTGCTAGCATTCCTGCTATCATCCCAGTCATATCGTGGACTCCCACAACATTTGTTGGTCAGGGTCCATACATGTGACAGATACATAGACATTACCACAGGTAATAAATTTCCCCTAGGCCTTGACTACAGGGTGTAACTGGAGGCTGCTGAACTACATCTGTTATTGTTTATTGTTACTTATCTTGACAGCAAATCCTTTGTCTACAGTTGTACGAATTGAAGGGCTTGGCCTGGACAGCATAGTATGTTATATATCCGCACTGTCTGCATCTACTGTTTTGTGTGGGCCTTGCATTCCTCACTGATTAAATAAGTCAAATTCTATGTGCTGTAAGTAATGGCATACATTATTGTATAATACACAAATAAAGGTTGTCTGTGTATACATACCTGTGTGTTGTCTCATGTCCTTTGAATTGTGAGTGGGTATATGTGTAATGTAAGTATTCCCTTTGTGGGAATGGTTGCCACACTACACATGTCACAGGTACCAGTTACAGGGCTTGTGGCTGAGGGATATACTTTGCACCCAGTATGTCCACACTACTTCTACATATGTATGGCTACTAATACCTTTTGTCTGTGTATATGTGTATGTACCTATATATCTCATATATCTTATATATATATATATATATATATATATATATATATATATATATATATATATATATATATATATATATATATGTATACCTGAACATAATTGTCAATGTATAGACGTGTGTGCATATCTGTACCGTTGTAGTGTACCCCTTCCACATTGTACATTCCCTACTGTAGACTGACTTTTCTTCATGATATGTTACAGATATTACCCTGACATGTACAGGTGACTTGGATTACTGTTGGAGCATTGTAGCTGTGTTGTTGAGGGTCCTGACGTTATGTACTGCATGTGCTGGATAGTGGATTGCACAGCATCCATTAGGGCTGGGGGGGTTACATAGCAGTAATTACCAGGTGTCCCTCATTTGTTCCCCCACCCCCATTAACTGTGCTTATGGTCTGTTATGTTGTATTGAGTGGATCAAGAGTTTGTTCACATGTGGAAATGCTATACACATGTCTATCTGTATATATATATATATATATATATATATATATATATATATATATATATATATATATATATATGTCTGCATAATTATATATGCTAAACCCCCATATATAGAGAGATACATATGGACATTGATATAGATCTAGATATGTATATATCTATGTGTGTGTGTATATATATATATATATATATATATATATATATATATATATATATATATATATATATATATATATACACTGAACATATTTATCTATCTAGGTACAAGTGCTGTTATATGATTATTTGTGAGTCATACATAAATATATATATACCTATAGCTGTCTATCTGTCTACATTTACAGATATATATCTGTCCATATGTCCATGCATGTTCAGCTTATATGTTTGTCCTGTACCTCATTCTCTTGGTAATTGACATGGATGGTATTAGGATTGAAGTCAGTCACTAGTGCCAACATGTTCGTGTTTCAGACTTTTCATCTCCGTCATAATACTGCTTATCTATGCTTACTACTGCTTATTTGTGCTTACATCTGCTTACTAGTGCCTTATTCATTATGACACTTACACCTCACATGTGCATTTAATGCAGTACTCCTGTTCAAGTATAAATGCTATTTAGTAGGTTATACAGCAAAACGATGTTGATATACAGATTTCACATGGAAAATAGAATGTGCTGCAGTGGGACTCGAACCGGAAATGCGTGCGCATTAGGTGGATGCTCTGCCCACTACACTATTGCTGTTCTGCTTTATTTGCATATTTCTACCTTAATGTCATACCCATGCTCCCTTTCCCCTGCCCCCCAAGCTCCACGTACATAGCATCCATCCATTCTCCAGTTGCTAGCCCTGCCATACCACACCTCCACACATTTCCCTCTCTGCACATCTCGGTACTCCTACATTATACTGTCTCGACGCAACCTTCTGCAGGCTCTTCATCTGTTTAGTCCACATACGTTCAAGCCTTTCCTTGAGCCTCCTCCAATACTGGTGGAAACATCTATGTGATCCACAAAGTCTGGTTCATCCCACCAGGGACGGACCTGTTGTTGTGTCACGAGTAGACTTTGCTGGTCTACACTGTTTCTCCCACTGGTAGCATCCTGCCATGAGTTTGAGAAGCAGCAGTTTGCTCACACACTGGACCAGCCTCATCTCCCGGTTCTGCTGATGAAGCATGCCCCCACGGTGTGCCCTGTTTTTCATTCCTCTCTTCAGTATTATGCAAGATTACTGTTCTCACAGTATGTGTGGACAGGCACTGTTCATTGATACTCAAAGACTGCTCGGAATACTATGATTGAGCAATGTGCATATGTTTGCTGGTATTAATCTACATACCTACATACATTTCCTATACTGTTGACTGACTGTGCTGGATGATATGTCTGCGATAACAGCAGCTAATTGTATATCTGCCATGCCTTTGTGGTAGCTCACTTGGACTATAGTGTGCAGGGCAGGGGGGTGGAACCTGAGAGTGCTGATTATTTTGTTACCGGGCACGACGAGAGCTGTTGGCTACACAGTGCTTAAGGCACTGTGGGGGAAGTGTAGGCGGGTATGTCCTGGTGTGAGCAAGGCTCAGACTTGCTGACCTCCAGTTATGGCATCTTACACTGGGTTGGCCTCCACATTGCTTAACCAGTGTGGGCATTGTTTATTGCCGCCCAAACAGGTATAACCCTGTTTGCTGCCGCATACCCCCACGCTACTTCATGTATTTAGTTCACATTTGATGTCCGGGACAGTCCGACTGGATGCTTCCCCATTGTCAGCAGTGGCCTGGGGAGTGGAGCTCAACAGTACACCCCAGCTACACATTACACATACTACTGAGGTGTACACATTCATAGAGAATAACAGACTTACCATAGCTATGTACCACATCCTTCATGCTTAGTTCACATTAACAAGTTGGTATTATACATGCTTAGGTCAGGTGTACATGTCAGGTATGACTGTTGACAAAGGTCAGTGTAAGGTGAAGTGGGATTCCAATTTAGCAGTTCTGGATAGGTTACACTCAGGTATTCGGGTTAGGTTTATTTATGCCATACCTGTGTGGTAGAGTAGAAGTGAATAGTGAAGGACTAGGTAGATAGGTAGAGTGGGGGACATTTTAACTGTATAGTAGGCCGTTGGACTGATTGGTGGGGGAGCAGTAGTGCAGGTTTGCAGGATGGATATTGGGGTTTGTATGTGAGGCAGGACAGGAGGTGCCAGTGTCACTAGTTGGTGTAGGGGATATAGAGTGTTAGTTGGGGGGTGGACTTCACCAGGTGGTGATCCAAGTGTGCTTGAGGTTTCCCTTCATGTATTATTTACATGTGTCATGTGGGACAGCTGCAGTAATACACGTGGGTTGGGGGTTCCAGATTGTGCCAATATAGTTGTGAGGAGGGTGTCACCTACTTGTGACTGTGAACATTACTAGTAATGAAACAGGGGTCGATAGGTAAGTGGTGTTATTGGGCCACACAGAGGGGCTGATAGTAGGGGACATGTCCAGGGATGTGCAGGAAGGCTGTTGGGAAGGTCCACAGCTGGACATGTCTTCTACAGTGACAGCTGTGTATATACCCTGCATTTGGGGGTAGGTTTGGACACTCACACCCCTGGGTGGGGGTGAGGACAGCAATAATACCTTGTGATGCCAGTTAGTTCGGCTTACATGCCTACAGTGGGATGTTGCGACTATGTGTTCTTTGGTGTCATTTATTGGGTTTGCAACAACACATCTGGTTATACTGTCCTTTGCCATGTAAACTAGACTTTGCTGCAGTGGGACTCACACCGGGCGTGGCTGCTCGTTAGGCGGCGGCTCTGACCAGTGCACACTATTGCTTACATCCCTGGGGCAGTCCACATAGAACTGCTCCAGCCAACACCTGCACGCCTAGGCCCATAATTTCATACCCATAGTCCCCCCCCTGCACCTCCACTACAGCACTCTTCCTTACTCTGGGTGAAGGTCGAGTCTAAACACACCACTACACATTGCCCACTCACCACTTCTCAGGACTCATCACGTATGTTGTCTCGCCCCATGGATCATCAGGCTTCCCCAGCCTTGTAGTGCAAGAACATGCATACCCTGACATAGGTTATATGTGTAATGGCTGGAAACCCGAATATGCATAAAATTTTTGGGTTGTCCCGCAAGGGAAATTCTTGTCTTTGTTTCAAAATTAGACTTGGCGGGTCTCTCCCACTGGTAGTATCCTGCCTGTAGTCTAGGAAGCAGTGGTTTGTTTACTTTTATTGTGTGTTTGTATGTTGATGCTACATGTTACACATTTGTTGATTGGGCCCCTCACCCCCACTGGCACAGCCTGTGAACATATGTAATTTTTAACTACTGTATCATATCCTGCTATATATTTATATATATATATATATATATATATATATATATATATATATATATATATATATATATATCTGTGTGTATATTTAAACACACACACACACACACATATATATATATATATATATATATATATATATATATATATAAATATATATATATATATATATATATATATATATATATATATATATATATATATATATATATATATATATATATATATATATATATATATATATATATATATATATATATATATATATATATATATATATATATATATATTGCTGTATATATATATCTAACGACATGTGGATGTATGGGCGTCTGCATATGTATATATCTATATGTGGATATTTATATATATGTCTGTCTATGTATGTATACATTTGTACTACAGAGAAGGAGAGGTATCTCTCCATGTAGTTATGAGTATATATACACACACATACCTCTACATATTTAGCTACATATCCTGTAGTGTTGCCTGTTATTGCTGAGTACTGTGTTTCGTGTGCATACCGGCCAACCTTGTGTGCCACTTATGCTCTGCAATACATACAAATTAATCCATTGGTGTACACAGAGTCACACATGAAATCTATTGTTAGTACCAGGTAATCATTCATCCCATGCAGGACAGCCCGAACATTGGGTATAAAGCTTTTGTCTACACCCAGAGTTACATAGGTACCCATGGCTATGTGCATGGACTACGGCATGTGCCAGACCTAGGATACTTGGGTCGTGACAACATAAGGGATGGATCCAGAGGGGGGTGTGGAGGGGGGCAATGTGTAATGGTGTGGTAGCTACGGGCTGGTGACGAAGGTTGAGATGGTGGCTGCATGTGTCCAGCGGGTGGGAAGAAGCTGAACTGTGGGTAATGAATGTATGGGTCAGAAATGGCCTTGGTTGGATGGACCTATACTGCTCGGGCCGCCTAGTGGGTGGGGGAGAGGGGGATTTGATGTCAACGTGTGGGCTAATTTAAATCCCTATTTCAATGACACACGTACACTACATTAACTTGGTAGTGTTTTGCAGGGCGTACATGTTTGTCTGGGTGGGGGGGTATGCCAATTCGTATATGATGTATATTGTTTGGGGCCTGTCAAGCCCATTCATGGTGCATGTGGACATACATGTGTCTGTTAATCTACCATTGCTATCTACAGATGTCTGGCCAAATATACCTCTGTGTATATATATATTTGCTTACATATTTCTAACTATGTACGTATATACCTATGGGGAACATTTATCTGTGTACATATGTGTAACTTGCTGTGTATATGTGGACGTATGGATGTTGACATATATATGTGTAGTTATCGGCATTTGCATGTATATCTGTTATATATTTGTATATATATATATATATATATATATTTATATATATATATATATATATATATATATATATATATATATATATATATGTATATATCTCTGGATATATATATATATACATATATATATATATATATATATATATATATATATATATATATGTGTGTGTGTGTGTATATATATATATATATATATATATATATATATATATATATATATATATATATATGTGACTACATCTATAGATATGTTGTATCTGTTTCGATAGTAATAGTTGCACACACGTGTCATTCTAGCTGTAGGTATACATTATCTGTGCTGTTGCATGACTGGGCTGGGGTTATGTTTCTGACTACAGATGATTTTTGCATATCGGGCATGGCATAGTGGTAAATCATTTTGTGTATGGTGTGCATGGTCCTGGGTTCTGGACTTGCAGAAGCTATTTGTTTTGTTGCTGGACAGAATACTTGCTGTTGGATACAGTGTGCTAAAGGCACTTTATAGCGGTTACTCAATCATGGTACCCAAGTGAATAATAAAATCAGATTCATTACCATCTATGGCAGGAACATTCGCAAATTTCTAGATATAGTGCAACAACACTGGGATATTCTTTTGACTGATGATAGATTGTGTGATTTATTAGATAATAGGTGTTCATTTTCTTTCCACAGGGGTAAGACATTGGGTAGTCATTTTAGTCATTATAAACATTTTGTGCCCTTAGAATGCTCTGTACAAGCTACATTAAATGGTACACAAGTGGTGGGGTGCCACCCCTGTGGTCATTGTTCTTTCTACACATTTATTTGTCAGACTAAGGAGTTTTCAAGTAAAAATACTTCTAAGTTTTTTTCTGTTAAAGTGTTTGGTAATTGTAATAGTGATTGGCCTATTTATCTTGTAACCTGTTCATGTACAGCCTTTTATGTTGGCCAAACCTCCAGACGCCTAAAATTGCGTATTTCAGAACATCTCAGCAACATTAGAAATAAGTATTCAGCAAATGCTTTATAAGCATACAATTATTCATAAGACAGCAACCTTTAAATTTATTTTCATTGACAGAATTTTGGGACATAGATTCATGAAAACAGGTTGGCATAAACTGTTAAATAAAAAAGAAAAATCTTGGATTGTGAAATTAGAATTGTTTTCACCTGATCTTAATGAACACTTGTAATAATTGTTTAATTTAAGTTCAATTATTCTATTATATTTTGATATATAACGTGGTGCTTTTACTGATTGTGTTTCACATTGAAAAAGGCCATTGGGCCGAAACCGGTCTGTTTTTTGTGTTTTTACACATTAAAAATAAGTATGCTCCAGCTGAGTGCTGGCTTTTTCTTCATATATGATTACAAAATAAAGACATAAAGAAAAATGCACAATGTGGAGGGTGGAGAATGCCTCCTTGCACCCACAATTTTGGGGGTTTCACCCATCCTGATCTCTAAGTATACTACCTCAGAAGACAGGCTACTTTAGTGTAGAGTGAAGACTAAAAAGGGAATGTGCATTTATATAGCATTTATTTCACTAAGAGAAAGTTGTAATTCCAGGCTTCATAAATGTAGTCCCCCAGATTTACTAATCTAGTCTAGTTCTGCATGGAAGCAGACGCTTAGGAGCAGGATGGCAGTGCACCATGTATAGTAATGAAGGTGCGCCGCCTGAGCCCCCAGGCTTACATGGAGCGTGTACGAGTGCAGGGGGCATGTCTGAGAACAGAGCCCACAGAATAAACATGCCCTTGCATGTTGAACAGCATAAAATGAAAATAAATGAGCAATACTGCTCATAGGTGTCCACATATCCCCACCAACAGTCCCCCATGCATACAACAGCAACAAGACATAAAGATGAAAAGAAGAAACCCCCAGTATTGTTGTCCAAAGCTCCTAGTACAGCTAACCGTAGGTGCACTGGTGTGCCCAATGCTCTGCCACTGTGAAAGCAGCCTAAAAGGCTGAAGAGGATAGCAAGGATGATATATGCAAATGAAGCATGTCAGCAATAGTGTAATGGGCAGAGTGTTCGCCTAACGAGCAGGCATTCCCAGTTCGAGTCCCAGTGCAGCACAGTCTATTTTACACGGCAAAGCATGGTAGAAGCAAAATCTGTAATGCAAAACCCACTAAATAACACACATTTTTATGAACAGGAGTATTGCAGGAAATGCACATGTGAAAGTCAGTATCATAATGAATAAGGCAGCAGCAAGCAGGCGTAAGCACAGATAAGCAGTAGTGAGCATATGTAAGCACTAGTAAGCATATGCCAGTGCGTTTGCGTGGGATTAAGCATGGCCTACACAGATTAAGCAAAGGAGAAGCTAACTGGGTGGAAGACACTGTGACCGGAAGTTATCAGTGCTAACTTCTGCACAAACCCGCTTACAACCGCTATAATCATTGTATGTGGAAGAAGCTTACAATCAGTTACAAGATGAAAGATTTTATACTAGCATGCCTTATGACCCTACAGTGGAATTTAAAAAGAAATTGATGCCTTTTCAGAGTCTGCGGTTAGTGAAGGCATTATAGATAAACGTACGATGTTTCATTTGAAGGTTAAGGATCCATCATCACAATATTTCTATCTTCTTCCAAAAATTCACAAAGATATCGAAAAACCTCAAAGAAGACCCATAGTTTCTGGTAAAGGTTCCCTCACTGAACCTTTGTCTGCCTGTATACAGCTCGGCAAGCTCCTCGTGGCATCCTGCAAAGTTCTACAGCAGCAGAGAGACTAAAGAGAGACTTTAGAGTGATTAAGTATAATTTTCCTGCTTCTACTTGTTGTTTGTAGCTATTCTCACCTAAAACACTGATTTCTAGCATTTCTATGATATAAAAAAGCTATTTTTTGTTACATAGTGTACTTATTGTTACCTGCACTTTGAAAAAGTCATATCTGTGTTATAACTAACTGTTTAACTGTTGTAGGCTGCACACTCAAGCGCAATAGCCTTTTTCTGTGCCTTTAAAGTGTTTTACTGACTGTTTTTTACCTTCAAAAAAAAAAAAAAGTTACTTGTTATTTCTGCCTTTTTAAGCTAATATAGTCCAATCTTCAGGTCTTTGCTGAATCCAGGGATGTGTTACAAAGTTTCTGTGTTTGCCCATACCTTACTTGGATAGAAGGAAGTTTCTCTGTTCACCAGTGAAAGTGGGAAGCTTTGAGCAGCCTATCTGTCCTTGGAGGAGTGGTTTCTGCCCAGAAATTAGTAGATGATTGGCCATTTTGGGCTAATTCCTATCTCTTTCATTTCCCTGCTTTAAAATCCGCTTGTGCGCGGTTTTGCGCTTGTATACAGCTCGGCAAGCTCCTTGTGGTGTCCTGCAGAGTTCTACAGCAGCAGAGAGACTAAAGAGAGACTTTGGAGTGATTAAGTATCATTTTCCTGCTTCTACTTGTTGTCTGTAGCTATTCCCGCCTAAAACGCCGATTTCTAGCATTTCTGTGATATAAAAAAGCTAGTTTTTGTTACATAGTGTACTTATTGTTACCTGCACTTTGAAAAAGTCATATCTGTGTTTAAAGTAACTGTTTAACTGTTGTAGGCTACATACTCAAATGTGATAGCCTTTTTCTGTGCATTTAAAGTGTATTACTGACTGCTTTTTGCCTTCAAAAAAAAAAAGATACTTGTTATTTCTCCCTTTCTAAGCTAGTATAGTCTGGTTTTCAGGTCCTTGCTGAATCCAGGGCTGTGTTACAAAGTTTCTGTGTTTGCCCATACCTTCCTTGGATAGAAGGAAGTTTCTCTGTTCACCAGTGAGAGTGGGGAGCTTTGAGCAGACTATCTGTCCTTGGAGGAGTGGTTTCTGCCCAGAAATTAGTAGTTGATTGGTCTATTTGGGCTAATTCCTATCTCTTTCATTTCCCTGCTTTAAAACCCGCTTGTGTGTGGTATTGGGCGCTGGGCAATGCCGGTTAGCTAAGGTTAAACTATTCCTGGCTCCACAAAGTCTCCTCTTCAATTTTTCCCTTGAAACTAGTCAAACCTTTAACTTAAGCACTCAAACCATTCACTTTACAACCTAGCACTTGCTCATAACTCATAGCAAGCACTAATAAACCCTAGCACTAGACCCTCCTATACTACAAGGCTTTCTATTCGTCCCTACAGAACAATCAGCAAAACAACCCACCTTACCTATCCAGGGATGTCCAAAGGGCAGTTTCAGGTGTACTCTCCAGTCCAGCTGGTGAATCTGAGCATCTTGAGGCAATGTTACAATTGCCTCATGTACACTGACAACCCTCTCCTCCTACCACCCAACACAAATATATGCAAGAGATGCAATTACACAGCCAAACTGGAGGCCAAGCTCTCTCACCCCAAGGCTGGAACAGCCAGTCATGAGAATAAGGGAATTACTTGCACCACACCACCAGTCTCACATAGACCTATCATACCTGCACCAGCAAAAAACACAAATAAATACACAACAACATACTCAGAGGCTTTAAATAAAAATCTGCAAAAGCAGCAGAGACCTCCAAAGCAGATATCCAAGCAACCTCCACCCCCAACACAAACCACAAAACACATACTTCACAAAATCAGTGTGCCATGCAATCGCAGCCCTTAAGGCTAAATAACACACCCAACACACTAGTAATAGGTGACTCTATAGTCAGGCACACTGATGTCCTGTTCACTAGGCTGAACAAGGAGAAGGTTACTGTAAGCTGTCTGCTTGGTGCCAGGATCCACCACATAACACAAGCACTCAGGTCACTCCAAAACAAGTACAAATATTGACTCTGTCATTGTCCATGTTGGTGTGAATGACCTGAGATGTACCTCCCTGGACTACATGAAAAGAGACATGGAGGAGCTCTCTGATCATGTAGCCCAGGCCAGTATGACCCTGACCCTGAGTAGCATACTGCCCTCACCTAGAATGATGCCACAGTATAAAGAAAAAATGATCAATTTCAACAATTGGCTAAGCTTCTGGTGTCATTCTAAGGTGATCCAGTGTCTGTCAGCCTGGGATGACATGCTTGACAAGCCACGTTGCTTCACAAGAGACTGCTTGCACCTGTCACCCTTAGGCTTTTGAATACTGGCCAAGGCTCTTGCAGCCCCCATAGTGCCTTTTTTAGGCAAGGCTCAAAAGACAAACCCACCTCCTTAAACAGCACAAGAAACCAAAAACTGAGGGTGATGCTACTCAATGCCAGAAGTCTAAACCTCAACATGCATGCACTTGAGGCACTCCTCAGTATGGAGGAAATCAATATCTGTGCAGTAAAAGAAACCTGGTTTAAGGCTCCAGAGAGCACCCCAGCACTACAAGGTTACAACTCATACCATGCTTTTTGACCACAGAACCTGGACCGAAATACAAAAGACGGGGGTGCATCCATATTCATCAAGGGTACCCACACCTCCAGGTTAGTGGCACAGCACGATGTCTCAGAGACCATCCATGTGCAACTAACAATGGGCAAAACTGCATTTCAAATTGTAGCTTGCTACAGAGCACCCACCATGTCTCAGGCCCCCATTCAGCATTTCTGAAAACACTGGAAAATATGAAGGTCTTACCTAACACCATGATATTGGGAGATTTCAATTACCCAAACATAAACTGGGTGAACTACTCAACTGCTAACTCCTTTGCCCAATGCTTCCTAGAAATCACACATAAATATATGTAACAAAGAAGCCACACTGGCTCATTCACAATGAAAAAATAAACACAATCATCAAATAATAGGATGAGAGGTTTGGGATGTATTATAGCCCCAAATGGTTTCACAGCACTTTGAAACATACAATAAATGCAATTTAAATAGAACTTAAGTCCTTCAATTGAAAACAATAGAACAATAAAAACTTGTCCATCGGAGCCAACAGTTTTAATAGTCAAACACGGCCCCTATTTGTCCAAAAAAGATGGTGTTTAAAAATTATTATTAATCAAGCCCCCAAGAAATATTGTTAACAGTCATTAAATAGGCAAGGGTAACACAGTAAAAGTTTTGAAGCAAAAAGGACTTTTTCAGCTTCCAAACGACAATAATCTGAATGGTATTCACCTCCTCCATTAAATCACCATCAAGAAATCCAAAATCAGTAGAACCAACAGTATTCACCTCTTCTGGCCCTCATGATAGCTGAAACATGCCCAACACTCCTCCAAAAATGACTGTTATAAACATGAAACACTTCCCACTTGCATGTGATCATTGGTACATATGTTGATAGCAAGCACAATAGTTCAAAAAACATAAACTGAGAATGCTTGCCTCAAAAATAATTCTCCCTAACAAGAGAAAGAAAGAAAGATTGAGAAAAACTCATTGGAGCCTTTGCTTAGCAAACAAGCAACAACTGTGACCCACTGCAGTCTTGCATGACTGCTAGGCCTTTTTCTTCATATGTTCTTATTGAAACAACAAAACTTATTTATAGAATAACTTGTTGAATGTATAAAAATACAGCCACTTCCCATGTATTGAATGTCAGTTGCAAGCAAATTTCAGCTAGTTCTATAAATTGCAAGGCAGAACACCTTTGTTTTATGGAAAACGCCAACACTCTTAAACATGCCACGGGATTCACTATTGATAGAAGAAAATCAAGTATAAGTAAAAAACGTAAGAAGCCAGAGCAGTCTCTGTCCCCAGTAATGTAGCCAGATATAGTTACCAACAAATGCTGATCCCATTCGTCAAATAAATGCCTTCATGAAGACGAAACCTTGCCAGACCCCAAAAGCATTGTCGGAAATGACGAGAATCTTGTACTCTCAGCAACATTAGAAACACCAAGCCTCTCAAATACAAAACGAATCTTGTAAACGAATAGTCATGGAAAAAACAGTTGACCTCAATATTCCATTAGGAGACAAAAGCTACTTGGCTCACTGAAAATGTGATTGCAACCAGAGCTGAATACAGAAGCTGTTACTCCAGCAGACACAACCGCAACCGAAACCTCTGCAAGGACGACAGGTGCTCAGGCTCAAAATACAAAATACATATGAACAAAAAGCCAGCACTCAAGTGGAGCATATTTATTTTTAATGTGTAAAAACGCAAAAAACAGACCCAATGGCCTTTTTCAATGTGAAACACAATCAGTAAAAGCACCATATTATATATCAAAATATAAAATAATAATTGATCCTAAATTAAACAATTATTACAAGTGTTCAATAAAACCAGGTGAAAACAATCCTCCTAATTTCACAATCCAAGATTTTTCTTTTTTATTTAACAGTTTATGCCAACCTGTTTTCATGGATCTATGTTCCAAAATTCTGTCAATGAGAATAAATTTAAAGGTTGCTGCCTTATGAATAATAAAGCATTTGCTGAATATTTATTTCTAATGTTGCTGAGGTGTTCTGAACGCAATGTTTGTGATGGATAAATTGTTGTATGCGGAAGAAGCTTACAATCAGTTACAAGATGCAAGATTTTATACTAGCATGCCTTATGACCCTACAGTGGAATTTAAAAAAGAAATTGATGCCTTTTTAGAGTCTGTGGTTAGTGAAGGCATTATAGATAAACGTACAATGTTTCATTTGAAGGTTAAGGATCCATCATCACAATATTTCTATCTTCTTCCAAAAATTCACAAAGATATCAAAAAACCTCAAAGAAGACCCATAGTTTCTGGTAAAGGTTCCCTCACTGAACCTTTGTCTGCCTGTATACAGCTCGGCAAGCTCCTCGTGGCATCCTGCAAGGTTCTACAGTAGCAGAGAGACTAAAGAGAGACTTTAGAGTGATTACGTATCATTTTCCTGCTTCTACTTGTTGTCTGTAGCTATTCTCACCTAAAACACTGATTTCTAGCATTTCTATGATATAAAAAGGCTATTTTTTTGTTACATATTGTACTTATTGTTACCTGCACTTTGAAAAAGTCATATCTGTGTTATAACTAACTGTTTAACTGTTGTAGGCTGCACACTCAAGCGCAATAGCCTTTTTCTGTGCATTTAAAGTGTTTTACTGACTGTCTTTTGCCTTCAAAAAAAAAAAAAAAAAAAAGATACTTGTTATTTCTGCCTTTCTAAGCTAGTATAGTCCGATTTTCAGGTCTTTGCTGAATCCAGGGATGTGTTACAAAGTTTCTGTGTTTGCCCATACCTGACTTGGATAGAAGGAAGTTTCTCTGTTCACCAGTGAGAGTGGGGAGCTTTGAGCAGCCTATCTGTCCTTGGAGGAGTGGTTTCTACCCAGAAATTAGTAGATGATTGGCCATTTTGGGCTAATTCCTATCTCTTTCATTTCCCTGCTTTAAAACCCGCTTGTGCGTGGTTTTGCGCTTGTATACAGCTCGGCAAGCTCCTCGTGGTGTCCTGCAGAGTTCTACAGCAGCAGAGAGACTAAAGAGAGACTTTCGAGTGATTAAGTATCATTTTCCTGCTTCTACTTTTGTCTGTAGCTATTCCCGCCTAAAATGCTGATGTCTAGCGTTTCTGTGATATAAAAAAGCTAGTTTTTGTTACATAGTGTACTTATTGATACCGGAACTTTGAAAAAGTCATATCTGTGTTTAAAGTAACTGTTTAACTGTTGTAGGCTACACACTCAAGTGCAATAGCCTTTTTCTGTGCATTTAAAGTGTTTTACTGAATGTTTTTTGCCTTCAAAAAAAAAAAAAGATACTTGTTATTTCTGCCTTTTTAAGCAGGTATAGTCTGGTTTTCAGGTCCTTGCTGAATCCAGGGCTGTGCTACAAAGTTTCTGTGTTTGCCCATACCTTACTTGGATTGAAGGAAGTTTCTCTGTTCACCAGTGAGAGTGGAGAGCTCTGTGCAGCCTATCTGTCCTTGGAGGAGTGGTTTCTGCCCAGAAATTAGTAGTTGATTGGCCATTTTGGGATAATTCCTATCTCTTTCATTTCCCTGCTTTAAAACCGGCTTGTGCGTGGTTTTGCGCTTGTGTACAGCTTGGCAAGCTCCTTGCGGTGTCCTGCAGAGTTCTACAGCAGCAGAGAGAATAAAGAGAGAATTTGGAGTGATTAAGTATCATTTTCCTGCTTCTACTTGTTGTCTGTAGCTATTCCCGCCTAAAATGCCGATTTCTAGCATTTCTGTGATATAAAAAAGCTAATTTTTGTTACATAGTGTACTTATTGTTACCTGCACTTTGAAAAAGTCATATCTGTGTTTAAAGTAACTGTTTAACTGTTGTAGGCTACATATTCAAATGTGATAGCCTTTTTCTGTGCATTTAAAGTGTTTTACTGACTGCTTTTTGCCTTCAAAAAAAAAAAAGATACTTGTTATTTCTCCATTTCTAAGCTAGTATAGTCTGGTTTTCAGGTCCTTGCTGAATCCAGGGCTGTGTTACAAAGTTTCTGTGTTTGCCCATACCTTACTTGGATAGAAGGAAGTTTCTCTGTTCACCAGTGAGAGTGGGGAGCTTTGAGCAGACTATCTGTCCTTGGAGGAGTGGTTTCTGCCCAGAAATTAGTAGTTGATTGGTCTATTTGGGCTAATTCCTATCTCTTTCATTTCCCTACTTTAAAACCCGCTTGTGTGTGGTATTGGGCGCTGGGCAACGCCGGTTAGCTAAGGTTAAACTATTCCTGGCACCACAAAGTCTCCTCTTCAATTTTTCCCTTGAAACTAGTCAAACCTTTAACTTAAGCACTCAAACCATTCACTTTACAACCTAGCACTTGCTCATAACTCATAGCAAGCACTAATAAACCCTAGCACTAGACCCTCCTATACTACAAGGCTTTCTATTCGTCCCTACAGGACAATCAGCAAAACAACCCACCTTACCTATCCAGGGATGTCCAAAGATCAGTTTCAGGTGTACTCTCCAGTCCAGCTGGTGAATCTGAGCATCTTGAGGCAATGTTACAATTGCCTCATGTACACTGACAACCCTCTCCTCCTACCACCCAACACAAATATATGCAAGAGATGCAATTATACAGCCAAACTGGAGGCCAAGCTCTCTCAACCCAAGGCTGGAACAGCCAGTCATGAGAATAAGGTAATTACTTGCACCACACCACCAGTCTCACATAGACCTATCATACCTGCACCAGCAAAAAACACAAATAAATACACAACAACATACTCAGAGGCTCTAAATAAAAATCTACAAAAGCAGCAGAGGCCTCCAAAGCAGATATCCAAGCAACCTCCACCCCCAACACAAACCACGAAACACATACTTCACAAAATCAGTGTGCCATGCAATCACAGCCCTTAAGGCTAAATAACACACCCAACACACTAGTAATAGGTGACTCTATAGTCAGTCACACTGACGTCCCGCTCACTAGGCTGAACAAAGAGAAGGTTGCTGTAAGCTGTCTGTCGGGTGCCAGGATCCACCACATAACACAAGCACTCAGGTCACTCCAAAACAAGTACAAATATGACTCTGTCATTGTCCATGTTGGTGTGAATGACCTGAGATGTACCTCCCTGGACTACATGAAAAGAGACATGGAGGAGCTCTCTGATCATGTAGCCCAGGCCGGTATGACCCTGACCCTGAGTAGCATACTGCCCTCACCTAGAATGATGCCACAGTATAAAGAAAAAATGATCAATTTCAACAATTGGCTAAGCTTCTGGTGTCGTTCTAAGGTGATCCAGTGTCTGTCAGCCTGGGATGACATGCTTGACAAGCCACGTTGCTTCACAAGAGACTGCTTGCACCTGTCACCCTTAGGCTTTTGAATACTGGCCAAGGCTCTTGCAGCCCCCATAGTGCCTTTTAGGCAAGGCTCAAAAGACAAACCCACCTCCTTAAACAGCACAAGAAACCAAAAACTGAGGGTGATGCTACTCAATGCCAGAAGTCTAAACCTCAACATGCATGCACTTGAGGCACTCCTCAGTATGGAGGAAATCAATATCTGTGCAGTAAAAGAAACCTGGTTTAAGGCTCCAGAGAGCACCCCAGCACTACGACGTTACAACTCATACCATGCTTTTTGACCACAGAACCTGGACCGAAATACAAAAGACGGGGGTGCATCCATATTCATCAAGGGTACCCACACCTCCAGGTTAGTGGCACAGCACGATGCCTCAGAGACCATCCATGTGCAACTAACAATGGGCAAAACTGCATTTCAAATTGTAGCTTGCTACAGAGCACCCACCATGTCTCAGGCCCCCATTCAGCATTTCTGAAAACAATGGAAAATACGAAGGTCTTGCCTAACACCATGATATTGGGAGATTTCAATTACCCAAACATAAACTGGGAGAACTACTCAACTGCTAACTCCTTTGCCCAATGCTTCCTAGAGTTTATAAATGCAAAAGCCCTGGACCAACTGGTCACCACTCCCACAAGAGGTGACAACATATAGGACCTGGTCATCACCAACGTGGGTGACCGATGTTCCACACCGGAGGTAAAACTCTCATTGGTTAGATCAGACCATAAACTAATCACTTTGAACATTCACATCCCAACCTCATCCCCAGACAAGGAAACCACCATGAAAAACTTTTCAAAAGCAAACTTCCCACTACTTAAGACCTAGGTGGCAAAATTCAAAGCCCCCATGGTAAAGGATAATGCTGTCCAAGCTGCAGAATCCTTTACAAATGCACTCTATGACCACCTACAAGAGTGCATGGATCGGGCTATCCCAAGCAAAACAAAGACTCACTCCTCCAAAAAGAGGAAACCTGTCTGGTGGACCCCTGCCATAAATAAGCTATACAATAGAAGCAGGAAACTAGTACAGAATAGAGCCAAATCCCAAGAAGGGAAGACATCCCTGATCAGTATCAGCAAGAAACTACGATCCCTCATAAAATCATCCAAGGCTAGCTTCAAAAGAAAAATCGCCAAAGACTCTAAAGATAACCACAAAGCATTCTTTAGCTATGTCAAGAATCTAAGTGGCAACTCTCAGATCTGCTCTGAGTTAGTGCAGAATGGCACAAAATACACTGAACCGATGGACATTGCCAACATCCTGGCTGACAGGTTCAGTGCAAACTTCACCCCCCTCTCACACCCAAAAGGGCCCTTGACTATTCCTGAAGAATGCAGAGTCCCAGTAATCACAGACACACAGGTTAAAACAGTCCTCTCCAAAGCCAAAAACACATCATCAATGGGACCAGATGGTGTCCCAGGCTGCGTCTTACACGAGCTCCAAAATGAACTAACCTCTCACCTTAATACACTGTTCAAACTCAGCCTTTCCACAGGGTATGTGCCCATGGAATGGAGTACAGCAACAGTAATCCCACTCCACAAAGATGGAGCCACAATGGACCCAGGGAACTATTGCCCTATAAGCTTGACTAGCTTGGTCTGTAAAACTATGGAGCGCATCATCATGGAACTCATTAACAAAGAGATTGGGAACATCCAAACATTGGACCCTACCCAATTCAGCTTTGTTAAGGGCAGATCTTGCCTCCTAAACCTGGTAGATGTCTTTGAAATGGTTACCAAGATTATAGATGAGGGAAAGGGGGTCCACACAGCCTACCTAGACCTCACCAAGGCCTTTGTCACCATTCCCCACTCTGGTATTATAGACAAGCTCACCAGCCTGAATATTAACCCCTATGTCACGAGATGGGTTGCCAGATGGCTCACAGATAGAACCCTCTCGGTAAGAGTTGCGGGTGCTAGGTCTGACTTTAAACTGGTTACAAGTGGTGTCCCCCAGGGCTCAGTCCTGGGATCCTTCCTGTTTGGTGTATACTTCTCTGAGGTACAGGCAAACACAGGAGGGCTGTGGCTTACCAAGTTTGCAGATGACTGCAAACTAGGGGCCATAATCGGCTCTCTGGCTGACACAGACTCCTCCAAAAGGGTCTCACTGAGACGGATACCTGGTGTCAGAATCACGGCCTCAAGCTAAATGCCAAAAAGTGCATAGTCATCCACTTTGGGAAAAACAAAGTACCCACAAGCTACCACATAGGTGGTAGTCCTCTAAATACGGAAGATGCAATTAGGGATCTGGGGGCCCAAGTGGATAGTAATTGATAACCACATTGCCAAAGTGGTGAAAATCCTTCTATGTGGCCCACCTAATCACAAAAGGGTTCGCATCTAGATCAACAGAGGTTATTGTGCCCCTCTAATCATCTCTCATCAGGCCCATCATAGAGTACAATGCACCATTTGGGATGTACCTTACTAGACACCTGCAATACCTGGAAAGACCACAGAAGTACCTCACCAAGAGGATCACTGGCCTCAAACAGATGCCCTATGCAGTTCAACTAAAGAAACTCCAGCTGTACTCGGTTGCATATCGCCTACTCAGAGGTGATCTCTGCCTGACATACAGGGTCATGTCAAACCCAAAACTGATGGACATGCTCCACCTAAAGAAAACCAAATCTCTTAGAGACACACGCTCTAGAGATCTAAACCTCACCACAACAATAAATAGGACATGCTGGAGGGATAGGTTCCTGTCCCAGAGACTTCCCTTGCTCTAGAACAAGATTCCAATCTACATTAGGCAGAGCACCAGACTGACCCTCTTCAGGAGAAATCTTGACGAGTGGATGGGAAACTGAAAATTTACCCTAGGGATCAATTCAGTGGCTCTGTTGACAGAGGCACAGGAAACTAATCTAAAAGAGTGGCAAAGCCAACACATTCTGGCTAGGCTTATAAATGCCCTCGGGCAGATAGCCTAGTACCTACCTATGAACCTATGAACCTACCTTACTATGTACCTAAAGCCATTATTATCTGGAGTTGGAGTCAGGATACAGGACACAACGGAATTTTTGAATATTGTTTCTGATACCCAATTAGAACCCAGTTGGCTGTTGTGTACATTGGATGCTACATCCCTTTACACTAGCATTCCACACTGAGCAGGTTTGTGTGCCCTGGAATATTGGCTTAATAGAATGTCCTTGGGCAGTCCCGGTTTCAAGAAATTTCTTTTATGTTTGGCTAAGCAGGTCTTATCTAAAAATGTATTTTTCTTCAATACTAAAAGCTACTTGCAGTTGAAAGGTACGGCTATGGGTGTATCTTTTGTACCATTATATGCTGACCTTTTTATGGGCTATCTTGAGCAGATAATCATATATGATAACAATCATAACATCTTTCTTGGGGAAATTGATATTTGGTGTAGGTTTTTGGATGACTGCTGGATGGTGTGGAAGTCAGGCGTTATATATTTACAGGAATTCGTCCAGTACTTGAATGAAAATACATGGGATATCAGGTTTACAATTAATTATGATGTTTCTTGCATCTCTTTTTTAGATGTCACCATATCTAAACAACCTGATGGTACTTTGTCTAGTACATTATATAGAAAACCCCATCATTCAAATACGTTACTACACACCTCCAGCTATCATCCGAAACACATTATGGCCAATATCCCCAAGTCACAATTTATGCGTATACATAGAATCTGCTCAAATACTGAAGATTATATGCATTTTGATGAAGATCTAATAAGCCACTTTAGCGAACGTGGGTATCCTTTGGCTAAGGTTAGGCAGACCAGTAAGGAAGTACAATTACTTTCAAGAAATGACCTTCTTAAATATAAGAATCATGGCTCCCAAGTGAAAAATAAAATCAGATTCATTACCACCTATGGCAGGAACACTCACAAATTTCTAGATATAGTGCAACAACACTGGGATATTCTTTTGACTGATGATAGATTGTGTGATTTATTAGATAATAGGTGTTCATTTTCTTTCTGCAGGGGTAAGACCTTGGGTAGTTATTTCAGTCATTATAAACATTTTGTGCCCTTAGAATGCTCTGTGCAAGCTACATTAGATGGTACACAAGTGGTGGGGTGCCACCCCTGTGGCCATTGTTCTTTCGGCAAATTTATTTGTCAGACTAAGGAGTTTTCAAGTAAAAATATTTCTAAGTTTTTTTCTATTAAAGTGTTTGGTAATTGTAATAGTGAGTGGGCTATTTATCTTGTAACCTGTTCATGTACAGCCTTTTATGTTGGCCAAACCTCCAGACCCCTAAAATTGCGTATTTCAGAACATCTCAGCAACATTAGAAATAAATATTCAGCAAATGCTTTATAAGTGTACTATTATTCATAAGACAGCAACCTTTAAATTTATTGTCATTGACAGAATTTTGGGACATAGATCCATGAAAACAGGCTGGCATAAACTGTTAAATAAAAAAGAAAAATCTTGGATTATGAAATTAGGAGGATTGTTTTCACCTGGTCTTAATGAACACTTGTAATAATTGCTTAATTTAGGTTCAATTATTCTTTTATATTTTGATATATAATGTGGTGCTTTTACTGATTGTGTTTCACATTGAAAAAGGCCATTGGGCCGAAACCAGTCTGTTTTTTGTGTTTTTACACATTAAAAATAAGTATGCTCCACTTGAGTGCTGGCTTTTTGTTCATATGTATTTTGTTTTTTGAGCCTGAGCACCTGCCATCCTTGCAGAGGTTTTGGTTGCAGTAGTTTATTTTGTTATTAAACATTTCCTTAAATTTACATTGGGCAGTTTTTTTTCTCTTTTTAATTTAGAAATTATACATTGCCTTATCTTTTTTGGTCACCGGTTTTGTACTTGGCATAGAAAAACATTCATTACTCAAATAGTCAGAAATGCTGTTAGAAATCTGTGGAAAATATAACTAGTACAGAAATATTTTGCAGAAATTGCAGAAATATTGCAGTTTTCAATATGCCATCACCCTGAAGCATGCCCAGGCACTGAGCACCAAATGTGCAAGGAAACATAATACAATTCACTACACTTTTCATTCAGGTGACATATCACATGGTCCAAGAAAGGTATAAATGCATTCCTTCTGTAATGCTGTTCTGGCTCAGTAGAACTAATACTATTCTGGCTTGTCTAGCACATATTCTGGGCATGCTTTCTTCAGTGAATACCTGATCTCTGAGTTATTTTACATCTTTAAATTTAGCTAGAGAAATGCATGGATGTGGAAAATTCACTGTGAGCACAGAAAAATATGCATGGATATGAAAATAAATAATGACCACAGTAATGTATTTTAACATGTTTCTCTCAGACAAATACACTGCGTCATAACAAGCCATATAAATGGTTATTCATTTATTAACTGTTATGTTCTATCTCTCAGACATCCTGTAGATGAAAAGTAAGAATCACGATAATGAATTTTAGCTTGCTGCTCTCATACATATACACCATCTGCCAACAAGCCATATGAAAGATCACCTAACAGTGATCATCTATCTGACCTGTTTTACACGCATAGTCTTTCTGCCCTCCATGCCAAAAGATTATCTCCCTTTGTGTACAGCTCTGATGTCAGATGATGAAAGTAAATGAAGAAATGACCATAGCAAATCTATTTCAACGTGTTGCTTTCAGATTTATACACCTCTACTATCAAGCCATATCAGTGAGCAACTGACCTGTGCTGTCATGATGGTTAGTATTTCCATCCACTCCCCAAAAAGATTGGCACCTTCGGCATACAGCCCTGATGAATGTGGAATAATTATTGGCTCTAGTAATGTATTAAAGCTTACTGGCCTAAGACATAGACAATCATCCAAGGAAAGCCAGATTAATAATCTTTCAACTGTAATCAAGTAGCTGTCATTTTCTTTTACACACAGCCTGCTGCCCAACTCCTAGAACAAATAGCCATCTTCCATGTCCATCTCTGATATTTACTTGTGATAAATCTGAATCTGAAAGTAATGACCACAGCAATGTGTTTTATCTTATTGATCTCAGACACATAAACTGCTTCCCAACAAGCCATTTGAATGGTCATTCAGTACTGATAATATGCCAGTCATTTACTTACGCAGACAGCTTGATTCTCCTCTGTGCCAAATGACAGCAACCTATCTTTGTGTGCCGCTAATGTCTGTGGTGAATGTTTAATAATGACCATAGTAATGTTCTTTAACAATGCATCTCAATGAGCCATATCAATGATTATTCAACAATGATGAGTTAACTGCCTTGTTCTTTCACATATGTTTTGTCCCCCACAAAAAAACAGACATCTATGAACACTTTTAACCATTTGACAGTGACAAAGGTGAACAAAGGTATCCACAGTTGTAATTTGTAACTTGCAATTCTCAGCCATATAGACTGCATCTCAGTAAACAGGCCATTTCCATGAACAACTGTCAGTGGTGTTCACAAATAAGCTACCTCTCAACCATCCCCGGAAAAGACTGCTATCGTCTGCGTACATGTTTAAGGAACCAAAAGTACTAATAATGATTATGGCCTTGTATGTCATGTTGTTTCTGTCAGTCACAAGCAGTGCTTTATCCAACAATGACTGCCATAACTGTTGTTTACTTTTTAAATATTATAGATAAAAATAAGTTGTTCTACTTACCTTAGGGTTAAGAGTTACAGTCTACAGTAGAAACTATAAAGCTCCTTTTTGCAGGACTACAAGAGAAGATGAACCAATGCAGATGGGTCTAAATCAGAAGTAGAGCAAGCAGGCAACAAAAATAGATTTAGACACACCATCAACATGGCAAATATAGAAGACATTTTGGAACTGAGCCGGAACTTTGAGATTAGAATTTAACACTGAAATGCACACTGCAGGACTGAACAAGTTAATTGCTAGACCAGACACAAACAGATGATCAGCAAGAAAATAAACAAGCAGCACTAGGCTGCATTACAGCAAAAGTCCAATGGATTATGCAGATACGTTTCACTCAGCCAGCAGCATGGAGAACAAGAGGAGGCTGAGCAAGGCAATCCCTGCTCTGCTAGCTTTCACCAATAAACAAAACAGCTGCAGCAAATGAGATAAGTGAAAACACCATCGACCAGTACAGAATGTTGCAATTCTGTAAAACTGTTGGTGTGTGTACAGCATATATTATAACCTCCTGCTGCCATTAACATTGAAGGAATTAGACAAACATACTTTGCCTTCAGTGATGCACATTGTTCTGCTTTAAAGTAATTATTCACCCTCCTACACTAATCAAATTAGCCAAACCATCTAAGGAATTATTTGATGCCACATCACAGAACCAGGGCACTGGTGTGGCTTGTTTTAACTTTTCTATCCTTACAATGAGGAGTCTGGGATAGCTCTAGGACCAAATGTGCCATGATATGAGACTGCCCAGAAATTTTTAACTCATCAGGTATTCATGCTTACTTTTTGTTTCATCCAAGGCTTATTAGTTAGTAGTGTAGGAGCTGCAAATGTTATGTAATACTGTTAATTCACTCCACTCCAAAAAGTTTGCTGGTATATTTCCCTGGATCTTAATTCAAACTGAGAAAATGGGTACATATTTCACAACACTGAAGTCTAAACATAAAGCTTTGTTTCATAACTGTAGCTATGGTAGACTGTTTGCTTCCCTTCTTGTCCTGGAGCAGGGTGTGGGTTCATCTCCCTTGATATAAGATATGGAGTGCATGACTGTGTCCCCTACCTTGATGAGCTAAGTCCAAATTTAACTCACATGTAAACATTAGGTGCAAAACTAGCTGAAGATGGCCTGTAGCCCAACACTGAAAAATGGAAAACCTTCATGGGGTGGCTAACACATATCCAGTATATGTAACATTAGTTAGGCCCTGGGGGCTGTTCTACCCGCATGCTTTGTGGTATATACACTTCATTTTGGCAGACTGAGGTGACACCACCAATGTTAGAAAGAATCAATAAGGCAAAACAATAAAAGGAATTATAAGAGCTCCTCAGGAAGCAGCTGTAGTGACAGGGAACTTCCAGATTATTAAGGATTTGACTAATTGATGGCAAATCAAAGTGCAAAGCTGTCATCTGTTTATCTGAGGGCTTCGTGTTCATGGCTTAAAGAAATAATATGTGTGCTAAATGAACTACAATTGAGTTGAATGTAAAATGACTATAAGTTGAAATAGCATAAAGCAAAATTACTGAGTGCATGTAAAGTTAAGCTTACTGTCTGAGAACTGAATAGTAAAGTGCAATGATATAATTTTCTGGAGTCCTCTCAATCAAGTACAGTCAAAAATGCAGCCACTTTGGGGTATGCTTAGTGAGGGAAGCCAATGACAAGTAGTATTTATACACCAAGTGTAACAAATATTCAATCTGTGAACTTTTTCACACCTAACTTGAATGGAATTTCATACCTCCTGACACCTGAAGAGGTCCTGCATGGACAGCCTTCGCCTAAGCTAAAATTCTGAGAATGCACTTTTTCTACCTAATTGTAAACAAATTTGTACACCTCAAAAACAATAAAAGTTACAAAAAAGTTAAAATACAAAAATTATGTGGCACATACTCCTTTTCACAATGGTGATATTAATATGCCAACTAGACATGACATTAATTTTATATCGAACAGGTAATTAGCTTATTTATTTATTCATTTATTTACTTAGTGCCATTTGATTACTGGGGAAGTCTTACTATTATCATTGAATTAGGAAAAGGATAACAAACCATCCAGTGTTCAGGATCAATGGTGAGAGTGCGGAGATGGTTAAGAGTACGAAATTCCTCAGTGTACACATATCAGAGGCTCTCTCGTGGTCGGGAAACACCAGTGAACTGGTAAAGAATGCACACCAATACTTCCACTTTTTAAGAAGGCTAAAAAAAGCTAAACTTCCTCCTCATATGCTCTCTGCCTTCTACAGAGGTGCAGTAGAGAGCATCTTCACCTGCAGCTTCACGGTGCAAATTTACAGAAAGGAAGGCACTACAAAGAGTGGTGAGGGTTGCCGGGAACGTAACAGGTTCCAGTCTTCCATTGATAAAACAACTTTATTCTGCAAGAAGCATCTGAAAGGCCACCAAAATAATGCAGGACACCATGCATCTTGCGCATGGACTGTTTAAGCATCTAGCATCTGGCAGAAGATAGTGTAGCATCCACTGCAGGACTACAACATTCAATAAAAGTTTCTACCCTAGAGTGATTGACTTCTGAACTTGGGCACTAGTACCAGGGGTCTGGACACATAATAAGTACATTTTTATTTATTTGTGCAGTATATACTTACATATATTCCAAGTAAGTACAATATTTATTTATTATATCATCGGTCAGGATTATTTAATCCGCTCAAGTACAATATTAGACAAATAACTTAGGCATTTCAGTCTGTAGTGTGTTTTGTTTTACTTTAAATAGTGTAGTTAATTTAACTCAGGGGAGGGCATTCTTTTCATTTATGAGTGCTGGTAAATGTCTCGGCTCTTTCTTGCATGTATTGAGAGCAGTATTGTATTTGTTAGTTATGTTTATTCCTCTACTTGTATGTGTTGTTTCACTTTCCTTTGTAATCTCAAGAATTGAGCTGATGCACAAAATTTCATTTAGGGTACACATGTGTAGTTCTAAATGACAATAAAGTTTACGTTTACTTTGACTTGACTTTTGACTGGATAGGAGCCCATTTTCAGCAGAGGCCCAGAAAGAAAAGCTCCAAAGTATTTCAAAATATTTTAAGAACATCTTTAAAAAATACAAAAAAACTACAGTTTAAATAATTATACCAAACTAGACATAACATGAAAACATTGGTTAGGTACAAGTTATATGACAATAATTTCATAGTTAGAGAAATGTCAGTCAGTTTACAGAGAAATTAAATGTAAATTGGTATAATACAAACAGGAATTGCAAAACAGAGTGAGAGAAAAGCAGGCTTATAGTATATTTAGAGAAAAAACAATGGGAGATAAGCTGTAAGGAAGTGAGAGAAGAAGGGAGAGTAAGGAGATGTAAGGTATAAATAGATATTTGTTCATATTTAGGGATATAGCTTATCCTGATGTTGAGCAAGAACAGATAATGTATACATTTACTTATTATAATTATGCAAACAAATATTAATATCTCTGTTACCAGAGTAGACCCAAACTATTGATGTGACTTTTGTTCAGGCAGATATGATTCGTCATTTTACTGCAAACTAGTTTTGTTCATGTCACTCCAGTTTTGGGATATTTACATAATTATGAATCGTATGCATATCTGTATATTTAATGGGCAAATAAACATAAATGTTTGCCATGCAGTGATAGCTAGACACCAACTATCAGTGCAAAATTCAGCATGTAAACACCCTCCAGTTCAAGTTATTAATGCAGTTATGAACATATGACATACATTTGTAATACTTAAAGGAAAAATCAAATTGTTATTGTACCAAGTACCCCATTGTTGTAAGGAGACATTCATGATCCCCCTGGTGACTTGGTATGTAAAATACTAAATCACAGCCTGCCCATGTGCATAGCTCCAGCGGTATATACAGAAATATGTGAATTATGCTAATTTGCATATTGTATTACTGAAAAATACAAATATCTGTCAAATTGTGATACACAGACAGCTGTTATCTGTGACACTTTTGCAATATTATATAAGCTTTCATTTAATACCATGAAGTACCAGGTAATCACTATTTTGGTTTGCGTTACTAATATAAATATTAACATATGCTATAAATTATAATATTTCCAACCAAAATATTAGTTTGTAGTACCAACTACATCATTCATCTCAGGAGCCATTCATGACTTCTCTGGTGACTGAGTATATGAAATACTAAATCACAATCCATTCAAGGTGCAGTGCCAGAGATATATAAAAAATATGGTCATTAGGCTAAGACATATTTTATGCTTAATAGTTTGAATATCTGCTAAATGGTAGTACACAAACAGATGGTAACAATGACAAATTTTGCAGCATAGTGTAGGTTTTCATCTGATACTATGAAATACCATGTAATCATCTTCTGGTTCAAGTTATTAATATAATTATTGGCATATGCCATACATTCATATTTCTAACCCAGAACCTCATTTTTTTCTTACCAAGTACCTCATTCACCTGAAGAGCCATTCATGACCTCTCTGGTGATTGGGTATGTGAAAGACTGAATCACAATCTGTCCAAGAGCATAATGCCAGAGACATGTGCAGAAACCTGATAATTATGCCAATATGCATATGTTATTACTGAGCAAGTTGGAATATCTGCCGAGTGGTAGTATGCAAACAGGTGGTATCAGTGACAACTTTTGCAGCATAATGTAAGCTTTCATTTAATACCATGAAATACCATGTAGTCACCTTCTATATCAGGTTATTAATATAATTATTGGCATATGCCATACATTCATAATATTCCTAACCAAAAAAGTGATCATTTTTGTCTTACCAAGTACCCCATTTATCTGAGAAGCCTGGACAGAGATGCCTCACTCCAGACAGCAGGACCTGAGTCTAGACACAGAGGCCTCCCACCAGACAGCAAGACCTGAACTTGGACGCAGATACCTCCCCCAGACAGCAGGACCTGATCCTGAACACAAGCACATCCCACCAACAACAAACAAGTGTTTAAAAATGTTTCTAAGTGTTTTACATTAGAATGAGTACAATAAGGAGCGTTCCCACCTCATTTCAAGAGCTTCTCCCTCCAGTTTCTCAGCTGGTGTGCCTTTTGTGTAGAGTATGCATGTCCACCTTGTATCTGTGCGGATTTTCAACGCATAACTAAATAAATAGATAAGCATTTATTTATTTATTTATTTTACATTTGTTTATCTGGAAGGTCCAACAGGACACAAGTCCTTTATCAATGGAGGCCCGTGGACAAAAGCTCCATATGAGCAGAAATACAAATACAAATACGAGTAAGTTGACAGTATACAGTTTGAATAAAGGTGCATTTAGATTATGGCCCTACAAGTAAAGAGAATAGGAAAGTGTGTTCATATAACAGCTGTGCACCCTCAGATGCTCTCAGAATAACATATAGCTAAACACACAGGTGATAAACAACTGCAAAGACTGATAACTGTTACATTTATGACATACAGCAAAAAAGTTACAAACACTGAATATTTTGGTCATCACTGTGATCTAAGTTTTTTTTATAATCATTGTGATTTTTTATTCTTTCATACATTTTTATAATCATTTGTAAAATATGTATAAGTTGTGGCTTTAAGCTGAAACACCCAATAAGGTGTACTGAAGACAAAAACACAAACAATATAGTATTTTTTTTATCTCAGTTTATGTCTGTGCAGCAGTTTTTGCAATCATCAATGCTTAAATAACAACATACCAAATCACAATGCCTGAAACAATTTGCATTTCTACAGCAGCTAAAATGTTTTATTGCCAGGAGAGAGTAAACAGTCCTTTTGCACTAATATCACGACATAATGAGAATTGTTTTGATTCTTTGTGAGTTGTTTCTATTTTGATTTGATTATGTAATGTAACGGAAATGTTCAGGTTTTTTTCACAAAAAACAATGCAGCATATTTCCTAGTAGCAGAAGGATAAACTTTATATTCACCACCACTGATATGTTAAATAACCATTTTAAGATCCCTGCAATTTAGAGGAAAATAGTTTTGATTTTGCCATTTCCTTGATACAGAATAATTGGTTAACTCTGTTTTGTTTTGGCACAGCAGCCATATTGCAATTTGCTGAGATTTATGCTTTGCTGGCAAGTCATTTTATAGTTATGTGATCAATGGCCCACTGCTGAATCTCTACAGTCTACAGGAAGTGTCCTACGCCTTCAGTTTATATTTTGCTTCAGAGGAATAAAGATATGTCTATGGTCCATGAAGGTTTAGGAAAGTAACCTTTCAAGCGAGAAATTTAAATACAGGTTTTAAATATAGTACATTTGTTTTGTATTACCTTGCCATTTCTAAAACAAATGACAGTAAAAAGTATTCCAGATGGCTGACTGCTCGAAGCGTTTCATACCATAACTGTTGCAAAGCAGTCCATAATTTAATTTCAAATGTCTCACAAATTTGTATACATCCTTTTAATGAAAAAGACAAGCAGTCCATAAAAAAAAACAAATAGATGCCTTCATTTTAGTTCCACTGCCCACAAACCTTCATAACTCCATTTAAATAAAATGCTGGTAGAAGATGGTCAAACACCTCACGTCACTGCAGTAATAGCCAATTGGTTGCTAAGGAGAAAGGTGTGATGCCAGACATCTCATCTTGTACTAACTTTTATTTAAAACAGAGAAATGACAATAGAGGTACAACTGCTGAATCCTACACAAATGCACTTTATAAGCACTTACACAAGTGCATGGATTGTGCTTTCCCTACCCTCCAAAAAAAGGAAGCCAATCTGGTGGTCTTGTGCCATAAACAAACTGTACAACAGAAGAAAGAAACTGTTGCAAAAAAGAGTAAAATCCCACAATTGGAGGAACTCACTGGTCAGCCTCAGTAAGAAGCTGAAATCCCTCATAAAATCCTCCAAAGCTAGTTATGAAAACAAAATCACCACCGATTCTAAAGACAACCACAAAGCATTCTATAACTATGTCAAGAATCTTAATGGCAACACTCAGATCTGCTCTGAGTTACAGCACAATGACACTAAATATACAGAACCAACTGATATTGCCAACATTCTGGCAGATAGGTTCAGTGCTAACTTTACCCCCCTCTCACCCCCTAAAGGGCCCATCTTTATACCGGAAGAATGCAAAGTTCCTGTAATCATGTAATCACAGCTGCACAGGTAAAAACCTTATTCTCCAAAGCCAAGAACACAGCATCCATGGGACCTGACAACATCCCAGGCTGCCTTCTACATGAACTACAGAATGAACTGGTTCCCCACTTAAGTACCATGTTCAATAATAGCCTCACCTCAGGCTTTGTGCACATTGAATGGCGCACCACAACAGTTATCCCACTCCACAAAGGGGAGCCACAAAAGACCCCAGGAGCTACCGCCCCATTAGTCTGACGAGCCTGGTCTGCAAGGCCATGGAACGTATCATCATGGAACTCATAAACAAAGACATTGGAGATCTCCAAACTCTGGACCCCGCACAGTTCGGGTTTGTAAAAGGCAGATCATGTCTCCTAAACCTGATAGACTTCTTTGAAGTAGTCACCAAAGCCATAGATGAGGGAAAGGTGGTTCACACAGCCTATCTAGGTCTCGCCAAGGCATTTGACACCACCCCTCACTCTGGAATTATAGATAAACTCACTAAACTAGGTATAAATCCCTGTGTCACAAGAAGGGTTGCCAACTGGCTTACTGACAGAACCCACACTGTGAAAGTAGCAGACTCCAAATCAGACTTCAGACCAGTGACAAGTGGAGTACCACAGGGTTCAGTCCTGGGTCTTCTCCTGTTTGGTATCTACTTCTCTTCACAAGATTGGCTTCCTTTTTTTGGAGGATAGCATCTTGGTTCTGTTTGGGATAGCATGATCCATGCACTCGTGTAAGTGCTTATAGAGTGCATTTGTGTAGGATTCAGCAGTCGTAACTGTATTGTCCATCTGCATGGGTGTCATGAAGTTCACCACTTCTGTCTTAAGTAGCATGAAGTTGGCTTTGGAGAAATTTTTTACCGAGGTTTCCTTAATGGGGGGTGGGGATGGGATGTGGATATCTAGGGTGATTAGCTTATGGTCAGATATGACCAACACGGAGTTGACTTCAGATATGGAACACCGGTCACTCATGTTGGTAATGACTAGGTCTAAAATATTGTTGCCCCTGGTGAGGCTGTGGATAGGTTGATCCAGAGCATTGGAATTTATGAATTCCAGAAAGCATTGAGTGAAGGAGTTGGTACATGAGTAGTTTTCCCAGTTAATGGTGGGGTAGTTGAAATCGCCCATTATTAGGATGTTTGGTTGAACCCTAATATTTTCCAGTATAGCAAGAAAAGAGGATTGGGAATCCTGGGGCATGGTGGGGGATCTGTAGCAAGCTACAATTTGGATTGTAGTTTTGCCCAGAGTTAGTTGCACTTGGATAACCTAAGATGTATTATGCTGAGCAACTAGCCTGGAGGTGTGGATATCCTTAATGAATATGGACACACCTTCGCCTTTGATGTTCCGGTCCAGGTTAGATGGCCGAAAAGTGTGGTATGAGTTATAGCCTGGTAGTTCAGGGGTGCTCGCTGGAGCCTTGAACAAGGTCTCAGTCACTGCACAGATATCAATGTATTCCATTTTAAGGAGTGCCTCGAGTGAGTGCATTTTGAGATTTAGACTTCTAGCATTGAGTAGCATTACCTTCAGTTTTTGCTTGTACTTATACTTAACTAAAAGCTTGTTTGGGGTACCCCATGTTAAGACTTGCTATAGGTGTGACATTTTCACTTATGAAGTACCTTTAGCATCTATCAGCTTTCTACTTCCTGTGGAAAGATTCTCCTGTCACCAACTACCCTTTCTTTGAAAAGGAAATTCATTGAATTTGTATGGATTCACTACCTTGTATTTTTCAGGTCAGATAACCTGTACTTATGTATCTCATTTCTGAAAGACAGCTGTGTAGCCAGCTGTTCTAAAGACCTGACAGAATGAGGTGCCAGCAAAAATTCTAAGTTGTATTTTTTTTTGCGAACATATTTATATTGGACGATACAGCAAGGACAGGTGTCTAAGTAAATATTCTGCATGATGCTTTGAAGAGTTGTTGGATCAAAGCTCATTGAAAATAGTCTGATTTAAAATCATTGGTGACTGCATGTACATTTCTTTAGTTGTTTTAACTATCAAGACTCCAGCAGCCATAGATAATGTTTTTTTAACATACCATGATTGTTGAGTAACATAGATCATCATTCACTGCAAACATAATAATGCCTTTACATAGCAACCAAGGTCTTATCTGAATTCAAGCTGTATTTTGTCTTGTTGTATTCGTCATTTATCACCACACATTTTCTATAATATTAATCCTGTTTGTTAATCAGGTAGGTCAGCTGGACACACAGTTCCTTTTTAGGGGCAACCTGGGAGCAATGTATAATTAAGTGACTTTCTCAAGGTTACACAGGAGGCAAATAAGGAATAAGGCCATCAAACTCTGTACCACAGGAACTACAGCTGATATCTGTATCTAAACAGATGAAATCACCAACCCACGATAAAAGCACTAAGGACAGAACAGGGCATATTGCCTATAATATAAGCATAATAAATAATTGAGAAACCGATTAACTTAGGCAGTGGCACATATATGTTCAGAAATTGACTTGTGCCTACTGTAAATTAAATAAAGCATTCCTGTCTAAACTTACCTGGACATTACTGCATATAGTGTCCCCCACTTTGTCTACATTTTCAACCTCCCAAAATTCACACATGCATGTCTACCTACCTGACAACGTGCACTTGTTTCCTACTGAATTTAACTTCAGTACTTGAAACACAAGTATAAATTGTCCAGGGCTAAGAGCCAGGACTCAATGCATATTCATATGCATATTCATAGTCACAAATAATCTTTTAAAACTACATAATTGCCATCAGTGCTGTAGGAAGCAAAATGCATGAGAAAAAATCAGATGTCAAACTTAATTTTTGAAAACAAGATCAACAAGCCATCAAGAAGACACACAAAAAGCTAGGCAGCCTGTATAGAGTAAAACATTACTTACTGACTGTGCTAGACAAAACATAGCCGCTTCTTTTCTACTGTACACCCTATTACATGCCTTTCCTAACCAATCTCACCTCTTCTCTATCAGCCAAATAGAGCAGTGCTACAATAAATTCCAAATTCGCTACCAACCAGCAGTATAGATTGCATTACTGCCTCTCTCTAAAAAAACAAAACTGGGTCGAACTATATAATTCTATTGCACTCAGAAATTTTATTACAACCTTCAAAGTACTCTACAGACTTGAAAAATTCGAATCTCTTCATTCTGTCATTCGGCCTTACATTACTGAGAGATCTCTACACTCCACTGACAAATCATTACTCTTGATAATTAAACCTAAAAACAGTGCAGTATATGCACTGTATTGACAGTAAAGTGTTAATAGCTGGAAGATAATCTAAATCCACTTAAGAACAGTCTGCAGCCTGAAAGACTTTAAATGCCAACTAAAGCAACACCTCATAGATAAATGGCTCTGCACCTGTACCACTCCGGGATAAACTGGTACTAATATAGCTATATGAATTCAAGCTATAACTCTCTGCTGCACAAAACGTAATATACTGTTATCACAACCGTACCCTGCTATAATGGTTAAGGTGTTTACATCACAGATCAGCGGAACAAGGTATGATTCCACTAAGGAAAAATGGCTAGGCTTAAAATCATCCACAGGTACATATAGCCTAGTACCTGCCTCTGAATCATTTAGCTTCCTTTATCTTCCTTGTGCCTCCTCCCCTCCGTCCTTTCTTTGGGCTGCTATTTCCTTCTTTATAGTAACAAATATTCATATGTAAAATATGGCAATCTATGCACACTGCATGCACCTCCCTGCATTTAAAAAAGATATATTCGTATGCTACCAAAGTAACTGTTATGTTTAATTGGAACTGCTTGTAAATGATGTACTTGATATCAAGGATGTCTGAGTAATGGACCCGTTGCTCATGAAGGAAACTGACTGTAAAGATGAAACAATGCAAATTATGTCCTTGATGTCTGTATAACGGAGCTTGTCTCTTCAAGCCTCCAATAAAAAGGGCCACTGTTCAGTCGGATTTTCCCACTAAACAAATGTCAATAAATAAATAAATGTATATATATTTTTTATTTTATACAGACAATTTCATTTTGTTTATACTTGATGTCTATATAATGAAGCTTTTCTCTTCAAGCCTGATAACTCTTCTCAGCCTTCATAATACAATATTAATCAAGCTTTTGTTATTAACAGTAATAAAATATCTATACCCTACAGATGTATTTCTTTTTCTGTTTCACTTTCTGTAAATTTTTGTTCCACCAGAGTTATGTTCCTTCAATCTGGTGGTGATGGTGGTGGGGCATCTTATCTAAATATTACTTTAAAGCTTGTGCATGTTGTATAAATACATTGTTACTTAAACTGTAGAAAATAATTCAGGGCATTTGTTGCAACTGGTTACTAATTTGCGGTTAGAAAAATCCTTGACATGATTAACAGCCTCTGAAATGCCTTAAACTAAAATGTAATGTAATACCAGAATTATGAGATTTGCAACTGATTACAATTGAAATACTGGCAACCATATCCACAGCTGCAGACCACTAAATCCAGGATATTCTTACCTCTAGTACCCACCCTGCTTAGTTGAATAAAGCTATTAATGTTTTAATAATGTAAAATGGCTTGCACATGAGAGTGCACTTATCATTCTTAACCTACGTCTGTACACAAGTCATTAAACTCTCATAAAAGTATGGTTAGAATAACTGCAGTAGACTTACTAAGGTTTTCTAGAAATGCTGTGCTTTGACTACATTAGGCATCTAGACCTCTAATATCTAACTAATGCTGCCTGAAGGGTTGTAAACTACATGAAACCACCACTATCTGTTTCTGTCAGATTAAATAATCATTGATGGCAAGCTATTACTGATAAAAATTGATCCTACCCCATTCCAGACTTATTTTCACTGTGGAATAACATGAACATTTTAAAGCAGTGCTACAGCTGTATCCCAGGAGTTTACATCACCAAACTGTACACTTCTCTACGTAGATAATTAGGAGATGTTTCCTGACCCTCTAAAGAAAACTAGGTAATAGCCTTATATCCTGTCAAAACTGAGGTTTGTCTGCAGTTTAGGTGTTTCCTGTCAGTGACTGACCTTTAAAAAAAGAACAGCTAGAACCTGAGTTTTTGAATTAGATATTTCCCTCCACAAAACTAAAAAAAAAAAAAAAAAAAAAAGAAATGACATACAGTTAGAATGGTGGACAGACATCCTTCTTAGCATGTAATTATGTCGCTACTCATTTGAAAGTCTCATTGCCTTAAACAAATGTTAGACACTAAAGTTTTAGTAAACTAATATTCAGTTAGCTGGGATTATAGAAACATTCACATAATTTAAGTGTTTTTATTACAACTGACAGGGTAGTCCAATTCCTTACTATAGATAAAAAAAAAAAGATATGTACTCACCATAACATTCCATCTGTGTTGTCCATTTTCATTCCTCCTCAACTGATTTGTTTGGATATGACACTCGGATCCGACTCGGCTGCTTCTACCAGATCATTGACTCGAAGAACTCTTGAGCTCCTCCATTTATCCATAGTGCCCCACCAACCTAACATACCTCAGATTAAGTTTGCTGCCCCTAGATATCAAAGGGCAACCTTTTATATAAATTCACATAGGCAGAAAGGAAAAAGGAAGCTGGACCTCAAATAAGTAACAAAGCTTCCTGTACAACTCTTAGATGTTTTCAGAAGCAAAAGGAAGAATAAAAATGGACAACACAGATGGATGATTATGATGAGTACATAACTTTTTTATCTGATGTTGTCCTTTTCATTCATTGCTCAACTGATGGGACAGAGTCCTCAGATACTGGACCTCAAATAAGTAACAAAGCTTCCTGTACAACTCTTAGATGTTTTCAGAAGCAAAAGGAAGAATAAAAATGGACAACACAGATGGATGATTATGATGAGTACATAACTTTTTTATCTGATGTTGTCCTTTTCATTCATTGCTCAACTGATGGGACAGAGCCCTCAGATACTGAAACCTTGGGTTGCCCTCATGGAAGGATATTCCAGAGTGCTGTTAAGCCAAAGACCTCTCTACTCCAGAAAATCAAATCTAATTTGTAATGAGCAATAAAGGTGTGAGGATTATTCCAAGATTCAGCTGCACAAATGTCATCCAAGGAAACCCTTGACCAAAAGGCTGAAGAAACTGTCACAGACCTTGTGGAATGAGCTCTAGGAGGCTTGGGTAAAGATAAATTCTTTTTACCAAAAACAAAAGAAATACATTCAGCTAATCATTTTGCCAATGTAACACTGGATACTGGTTTGCCCAATCTGTTAGGAAAAAAGGAAACAAATATCTGGCCAGATTTCAGGTTCTATGAAGGTAAAAATTAAGTTTTCTATGCACATCCAAAAGGTGGAGCATATACTCTCCTTTATTTGAAAAGTTGGGAAAGTAAACTGGTAGATTAATGACCTGGTTTATGTTGGACTCAGAAGCTACCTTAGGTAAAAAGGATGGATTTGTTCTCAATGACACCTTGTCTTTGTGGAAAAAACAGGGATGGAGGTTTAGAAGATAAACCCTGGAGTTCGGATACTCATCTAGCTGATGTGATAGCGATCAGAAAAAAATGTTTTTCCAAGACAAAAATTTAAGATTTTCTTTGGCTGAAGGTTCAGTGGGAGATTGTGTAAAAGCCTGAAGCATGATAGTTAAATTTCAAGAAGTAGGATCTTTTAACGGTAGTCTAAGCAAAAAAGCTCCCTTGAGAAAGGTCGTGCAAAGTTTAGAAGTGGCTAAGGTAGAGGTATTTTCACCCAGGTGGATATTAGAAATGGCAGCCACTTGAACATTAATATCTGAGAAGCTAGTATGGATGGCACAGGTGCTGAAAAAAGATCCAGATCCTTGCTAAGGACCCAGAAAACAAATATTTTCCATTTACTCTTGTAAATCTTTCTAGTAGAAGCTTTTTGATAAGATAACAAGATGTGATATGGGGAAGAGAGCCTGGGCTGTCTAGCAATTAATGGAATTGGAGAAAATATGGGGTCAGTTTGAGTCCTGTTAAGTCTGGGTAAGTCATTCAGGATCCAGGGTGGATAACAAAGATAAGGCCAGAGTTGAGGGAACCAAATCTGATGAGGCCAGAAGGATGCAATGTGGATTACTGTACTCTTCAACTGAAATGCTTTCTGTAGAAATTTGGAAATGAGAGGTAATGTTGGGTAAATAAAAAGGAGACCAGAGGGCCAATCGTGTACTTGCATCTCTTGGTGACTCCTCTATTGGAGGGATCAGGGCAAAGAACCTGCTGCACTTCTTGTTGACAGCAGAAGCCAATAGGTTGCAGCATGGCTGGCCCAATCAATGGAAAATTCTCTCCAACATCTAGACATTGATAGACCACTTGTGAGGCATTCAAATGGACCTGCTTAGTTTGTCTGCAATCATACTGGATTTCACTGGAATGTGCACTGCTATTAGAAAGTGACCAGAAGAGATTGCCCATTGCCACACTCTCATAGCTTCTTGACAAAGAGGGTAAGATCCGGTTCCCCACTGTTTGTTGATGTACTAGAATACTGACATATTGTTCACCTGTAGAATTTCTTGAAAGGCCTGCAATACTAGTTGGGCTGCTCTTATCTCCAGGACATTGATATGCATCTTGTCATCTTTGGAGGACCATGTACCTTGGACTATCCTTCCCAAGTAGTGGCCCCCTCACCTCAGCTGGGAAGTATCTGTGGTTTCCGTGGCTGTGGGCAGGGGAAGAACAAATGGGCAGCTTTCACAGAGCTGATTTGAAATAACCCACCAAAGAAGATACCCTTTGCATGCTTATGTGATCTTGTCTGGAGTGGTTAATGGATGTTGAAGAATGGATCACTGGACTGAAAGTGGCCATTGAAGAATTCCAATGTGGAGCCTGGCTCTAGGAAGAAGGGTGATAGCTGCTGCCATGAACCTCAATTGGGCCAGAATAAAACAACTGTGAATCAATTTCTTGACTTGGGACCTCAGTGTCTGTATTTGAGTAGAGGGAAAGAGAGGCCATCTGACTGACTGTGTCCAGATATGAACTCCAGACTCTGTGTAGGAGTGAGCTGAGAGTTGTTGTAATTGACTGTGATTCCCAGATGACTATCCAACTGGAACAAGTAGTCCCTTGCCTGTAGAAGTCAATGCCTAGTTGGGGCAGGTAGCAGCCAGTCATCTAAACATGGAAACACACTGAATCCCATCAGTCTCAAGTGAGCTGCTATCACTGCTATGCATTTGGTGAACACCCTGGGGGCTGTGGTGAGACCAAAGGGCAGTGCTCTGAACTGGAAGTGACTGGCTCCCAGACATACGTGCAGGTATCTTCTGGGGCACCTGCTCATTTTGATGTGACAGTATGCATCCTGAAAATCTGTTGAGCACATCCAATCATCCTTTTCCAGAAGAGGCAAGATAGGCTGAACCATGATCATCTGCAACTCTGAATACTGTACAAACTGATTTAATGTGCTAAGATCCAGAACTGGTCTCAAGTCCCCTGTCTTTTTTTGGCACCAAGAAGAATCTTGAGTAAGTTGCAGACCCTGTCTGATCTGGGGGACGTCTTGGATGACTCTTTTTTTCTAACAGCTTTTTTATTTCTAGAGACACTGATTCCCTCTGACTGGGTGGAACATCAGGGATTTTCTTCACATTGGTTGGAGGGGTTAGAGAAAATGGTATGGTGCAATTTCTGAATATGATTCTCTGCACCCACAAATCTTTTGCAATCAATAGCCAGGCTCTCTGGTGCAGAGACAAAAACCTCTTGATTGCCTCCAGATGGGAACAGTCAGGCCTCCTTTCAAGTGCTCTGATAGGACTTATTTGAGAAGGAAGGCCTGGTTCTGTGGCCCACCTTGGCCGCACAAGTGGTATCTTCTGTTTGAGTTACCCCCTCTGTCCCTGAGACAGCTATCTCCATGTGACTCTTGCAAATGACCCTGGGATTTTTTAAATTGCATTTTTCTACCTCTTAGCTGGTTCCTAAAGAAAGGTCTTTCAGTGGTTGAAAAACATACACACACAGCAGATAGGGTCTTTTGCTCTTGTTCACACCTGGAGAGCATATCTCTAACCTTGGAGCAAAACAGAAAAGATCCTTCAAAGTGAGTATTGATGAAAAAAGACTTAAAAGGCTCTGCAAAATCACATAAATGCATCCTCACATGTGGCTATGCCTGAACCCGCAGCCCATGAGGTATCTTCTGCAGAATGGGAGATCAACCTCATGGACGCAATTAAGATGGATTGGAGGGTGGCCAGTTATAAGGAAATTATACTTCCATCCTAACATGACATGGACCCAGAAAGAGATATGGCAAGCTTAATGGTCAGATCTCTTTGCAGTCTAATAAAATGTGCCAAGTAATTTAGTTTCCTGTGGGCAATGGTTGCAGAAGCATACACAAACTTCTCAAATCTGTTGAAATCCCTAGACTCCCTGTTAGGAGGGATTGACAGAAGAACTCTGCTCTGTCAGCTCTTTCTTTGTGACTGCAGTCACAACTATGGCATCAGCTGGTACTCCCTTGCTCCAGTGTGTGCAGCCTTTGGGTGGGAAACAATTTTGTATGGTCTTTTCGGTGTTGGCTCAACAGTGTCTGGCTCCTTCCACACCTACTGAGAGACAAGGTCAATGTGCTCATCAGCCATGGGAGTTACCCAAGAAGTAGATGAGCCAGACCCAAATGCTTCCAGGAACACTGATTCCTCTTGGGAGGGGGTGTCAGATGACCAACCATCTTTTTGTTTCAGGAGCTCTAGGATGTCTCCAAAGGAGACATCTTCAGGTGGTGATCTGGGAGACCTCTCCCCCTCATCAAAATCGGTGTCCTCTGTGAGAGATTCCTGGAGAGAATCTAAGTGGGCTGCTTACACATTCTCTTCCAAGTGACTTCCTCAGTGGGATGTTCTGGGGAAGTATCAGAAGAGATAATGTCCTGATGGACCAGCTGCAGACTCATTCAGGCTGGCAGTCACAGTGGATGTGATGGTCAAGACTCAAAGAACAGCATGAGGCAGAGTTGTCTGAACTGAAGGGGGCAGGGATGCTTTTTCTCTAGCCAAGAGGAAAACCTTCTCCACAACCTCAAAGGCATAACACCTAGGGGACACAGAATTAAACAGCTCCGAAGCCAAAATATTTCAGACTGTCAACTCCTGCAACCCCACCAGCACTCCACCTGAGAAGGAAGCTAGACCCAAGCTATCCAGCACTACTGAGGCTTGAAGGAGAAGAGACTGCTCCAAGATCTTCAGAGTTGACTCCAATTCTTCAGATATGGCATAAATGCTTTGTCTCTGAGTGTCTTCCAGCTCCAAGAGACATAGTGCCGGATAACTCAGGGAAAAAAATGGAGTCAAAGAACAAATAGACTTTGGATCCAATGAAAACATCCTCAGAGATCTTGGATCTGAAGATCCAAAACTGGTCAGATTGGAGAAGGAGATACCAACAGGGAGTTGGACAAATGATGGCTTGCAGATCCAATTGGAATTGGAGCCAGAATGCACATCTGAATCTGTGCTCTGTGGAACTTCCGCATCATCCTATCCATATCACCTTCTGATAGACTTCTGGGAAATCTATGAGAGGACATGGTGCATAGAGGCTTGGACTGTCTCAGTGGGGACTCCGCCAAGATAAGAAAGCCTAGATGAAACTGGATCCATGAGAATCAGTGGGGATAGTATCCAAGTGGACCTGGGTTTCAGAAGGTCCTGATCCAAGACAGATGGATCCAGCCTCTTATGTACCTTTGCAGGAGACTCCATTGAAACAGCCTACTCTGAAGCCAAAGAATGATCAGGGACTCCATTTACTTTGACATAGATTCCGATTTGTTTTCGTCAGGCTTTTTGGAAGGGGCTTGAACCTCAGCAACTGAGGAAGTAGAAGAAGAAGAAGAAGGGCGAAGACCTCATAAAACGAATTTATTTCTGCAATCTGTTAAGGCCCTGGAGTTGAAACCAGAGCAGATTGCACAGTCAACTTCAGGATGAGCAGGACCTAGACAGTACATGCATTGCCTGTGGTCATCAGAGATGAGAAGCTTGTGCCCACAGGTAAATTATTTGTTGACTCCTGAAGGTTTATCAGACATATTTTATAGAAAGGGATAGACATAAAGAAAAAGAGAAAAGGGAAAGAACAACTACCAGGATAAAGTACTCCGCAGAGTAACAAAATATACTAACAATGGTATCAGAAACAGTACCAAAAACAGTAGCTCAACAAGGTCAATAAATAGCTGAACTAACTTACAGCACATGAGAAAGACAGGAAGAGAAAAGAGTAAAATACAAAGAGAGCTAACTCAAAAAACAACAATAGTAGAAAACTCAAATATCTCCAAGAAATGCTTGAGAGTAAAGGGATCTGTGTCTGAAGATAGTGCCGGCAATACATATCAGGAATATGTTAAGGTGGAGGGGCATCATGGGTAAAGGGAGGAGCTCAAGAGTTCTTGGATCTGATGATCTGGTAGAAGCAGGTGAGTCATATCAAAGTGTTGGATCCAAACCATCAGTTGAGGAATGAATCAAAAAGGACAATGTCAGATCCCCCATTTCCTGTTTTAGAATCACCTTCATTTCCAAAACACATAGCACTTAAGTCATTTTATTTAGTGCTTTTTCATCAAGGAAGGGAGGAAGGAATAAGAGAATGAATCTTATCAGAAAGGACCCATCTTCTCTTGATTTTCTTGACATGCTGTTGCTCATCTGTAGAAGAATAAATGTCACAGCTCCTCTTCCTGTTATATATGGATGATGGGAAGTACAGAGTGTGGACTAAGAAGAAATAAAGGTGTCTGATGGACCTGACACAAAGTCTCTGTTATTACATCACTATGGGGGGGGGGACTCCTGTCTGGTATCATCTGTACAAGATGAAATATAGATTACATCTGAGTCAGCTATAATTATTATAGGGCTCATTGTCGTTTCAGTACCTATAAATTAGCAAATTTAAATGCACTGAATGTCAGGCATCAGTTTAGGATGTAAAGTTGATATATGCAACTTGAAATGTTCTACATATTTTAATTTATTACATGTTTTGGTGTTGCAGAACATCAATTTCAGGGGCTAATAGCATTCTGCACACCATGCATCTAAGAAGATCTCCACTCTAAGTAAGGACACACGTCTGAGCAAGGCTTTCCCTGAGTAAACTTACCCAGTGTTAGAGATACTCAGTGTGGGGTTGTTTTGTTGTGAAAAGAACAGTACATGTTATAAATGAAAGCTCTCTGTCAGAGCTATATATATATCTGGGTATTATTTTGTTAATATGAACCAAAAATTAAATATAAATCCAAAGCAAACCAAGAGATACAATTGCCTGCTTATTACTAAATGGACTGCCCATAACTGTTTTTCTGCAATTGTTTGTTTGTTTAGTTAGTTAGTTAGTTAGTTAGTTAGTTAGTTAGTTAGTTAGTTAGTTAGTTAGTTAGTTAGTTAGTTAGTTAGTTAGTTAACATTCGGAAAGTCTTAGGTACAAGTTTTCTCTAAGAATTTACTTCACAACTAATATGAACAAATTATGTCTTTTATAGGCAGAAGGGCAGATCAGTAAGATACTAAACTGAATGTTGACCAATAGTGTAGAATATAAAGGGAAAAGTAACAATGACATGAGCAGGGCAAATGATTCCTTCCCCTATCATGTAGCATTGACACAGACCAGGTAAGTGGCAGGATTTCAAACCATAAAACAGTGTACTGATCTGAAGTTACTCACAGACTTGATTACACACATTCAGAAACATAAACAATGGGGATATTCAGAAAAGAATGACACTATGTGAAGCACTTCTTATAATGCCACCACATTTTTTTAAACTTTTCTGCCTTCACAGAATAGGGCTAGGTATGCCTCTGATGTAAATGTTTCTGGACTTCATATGTTTATGCAGTCTTAACACTTATAGAAATAGAAACAGGTAGATCAGATAAGACCCTGTCAAAACTGCTCTGTTTGCCTGATTTCAAAGGCATGGGTTTGTCGGGAGTGAGTTAATGACCAATTCTTTGCCCATTAATTTAATTCCTTAATGCAAAGAACTAAAATATTTATCCATCTAGGGTCACTTCCTCATTTCTCAAGAGGTGGCACACTAAACCAAACAGAAAACAGGCACAGGAAATGGCACGGTAACTATAACAAGTGCAAACAAAAAAATAAATAGCCTACCAGGCTCGGTATCTTATTTATTTATTTTGAGAGGTGGCACACTGTTCACATTATGCTAGTGGCATCAGGTCTACCCTGCCCCCTGTGCAAGGACACAGTGTGTCTTTTAGTTTAAAAAATTGTTATTGTCATAACCAAAGCTATTATCCTACTAATACATCCATGTTTACTATCTTATTCCTTTATTTATTTATTTATTTATTCATATTTTCAGTCTCTGAGCAGCTTTCGCAACTATGTAACTAGAACATGAAAGACCTTGCCAAAAGTCCACTGCAACTATATCTGATGGGTACAGCCCAATCAGACTGCTTTACTTCTGTTTATACAAGGACTTGTGATTCTTTCACTTCAATCAATCAATACAAACAAAAATAAACATCCACTCACATGGCCTTCTTTCTTTTCTTCCTGTTTTTAGATGATATCCAACAACTATGAACAAAGCAACAGGTGAAAATTTAGTCGTGGACAACTGACAGCTGGTCCTCAGCAATATGGCACCATTAAGAGTGGTATCATTCAACCTGCTTTCTTTTAATCCTACAACTTTTCAGAGCTTTTTGTGCTGCTACAACTTTTTCTTCTCACCTGCGTACCTCTGTGCCCATTGGCTATGAGAATGCTGTATAATATTTGCTCTTCATATTCTTGCTGACTCTTTTTTCAAAGTGCTAGCCCCATAAATCTAATGCTTTTTTCTCATTGTAAACCAATGACTTGTTTTTGTAACTTAAAGCATTTGCACTTTGGAAATCCAAAAGCTCTTTGGAATTAAATTAACTGACTGGATTCCATAAATAATTTTTTACCTGTCAAGTTTAATATTTATTGGCAAATGTTTACATGAGCTATTCTTTACATCACTATTTATTTCTAGCACAATTATGTGTTTCCATGGTAAAAGAAATGAGATTCTTTGGCAAACTGAAGATGAGGGCAGTCAATGGTTATCTAACCAGAAGTAAGTAATGTTGCTGCGGTTAGTGTCATAGCATGTATTCATATAGTATCTTGCAATATGGTTACCTTAACAAGTAGAAAGAATTTAGAAAGCTATGCAGCATAGCCTGAAGTTAAGATGTTCGTGAACTACACAGTACAGACTGACTAAGATACTAAGGGATTGCAGGACAATTAAATAAATGCTGCATTATTGAAGAACACGTGATGTAAACTCAGTAAATATGCAGCAAACTAAAAGGCAGTTTGTCAGAACTATTCCTCACTTAAAACACTCATCTTCACACAATACATTCTGTAGCATAAGCGTATCACCAAAAATCATGCACAGACAGGTCAGTTCCATGGTGAAGGTGGTGAAAGTCCAGTTTACATCCCAGATGACCTGAGTATCACAAGTGATATGGGCAATGGACGAGCCAATGAGGTAGAATAGGAATGAGGTGGCAAGGCAAGATCCCTCATTCTGGGGAGAGTGAGGTGATTTGGATTGCAGTGCTGCTAACACCTATGGGAAACTAAGTATTATGGAAAACAGCAGATAATCAAAATATTGACCCAAAATGCTTGAACAAGGAAACAGCACGAAAAACAGAAGCCCAACATCAAAAAGGACAAACAGGGGAAATAAGCCCCCCTGTATCTCACAAACCCTGCTAATTATATATATCAACTCAAAGATCACACCACAGTGGTGAATACCCCAATCCCTGCTGTGTCATGATCTTGCACAACAGCAGCCTTGTTCCCTTCAATCTTTAGTCTCTGTTTCCTTGTTCGAGATTTTTTGCTCAATGTTTTGCCAATTGCTGAGCATGCAGCTATATAATGGGAACCTGATCTAGGAACATATCTGCCTTTCTGAGGTCATGTGCATGCATGATGACCCTCAGTACATAAATATACAAAAAAGCCTTAGTAGGCCCTATTGTGTCAGGCCATGCACGTTGATTGCCAGGGGAGAAGTTAGGGAATTAAAAGTAAAATCCCCTAAACCTGCTATGGATGACAGCATTCTACAGTGCTCAACACTCTCCACTGAGGGAAACAAAGGAGAAAATGGAATCTTGTTCCTTGTAGAACAAATGGATTGATGGGGTGACCCAGGAGATGCTATATGGTCATGGGGGAGATAAGAGTTCAAATAAAAACCTAAAAACATACAGAAACTGTAGTTTCATTTGGTGTCTACACCCTACCCCCCACACACACGCAAACATTTTAAAACAGATTGAAGGTATTTTGAGAATGGCCCATTTTCTCATTTTATCCTTTGCAGAAATTATTCACACCATCATTTTCATGTTGTGTCAAACATATTCTGTTGTGTAAATATACATATCTACTAACTATGCTTTCATTTTCACTCAGAAATCATACTACAGTTTAGAATGTCATACTTTGTTTAAAACTTGTCTCACATCTCTTACAAAGTAAACCTCCAAATGCATAAACTACAGTGTCATTACACTTCTTAAGAAGGTCAAAGGTGCAAATGACTGGATTTGATTAATGTTTGTCTTTTGGCTTTTCCCAGTAAGGGGTCACCACAGCGGAACTCCGGTCCGCTAATGATTGGCAGTAGATTTTTACGAAATGCCGAGGTGCCAGCTGGACACTCAACCTTCAACGAAGGCATGCCCATTTATGCACGCATGTCTTTCAAATGCTACCCAACTGTGGGGAGGACAAGCAGACTCCACACAGAAGGCACTCCCAAGCCCAGCCGAGAATCGAATGGCAGAACCTCTTGCTGTGAGGTAACAACACTACCGCCGTACCACCGCGGCATATCATCTGCAGAGTCAAATAACCAAAAAGTTGTTATGACCCTAGTATTAATGAAGCTCCTGGCCACTGTGTTGTCCTCAGCAAGCCACCTGACTCCCGTGAAGTGCATGTCTAGTTTACTCTCTCCTGCACTTAACACCGACTTGAACTGATATGTCAAACATTTCAGCTAAGCAGCTTTGGGGCAATGATTTAAACTGCAGCAATAAAGTGATTCGTACTCATTATTACTTTTCCTCATAACACGTTATAATTTTCCTTTCAAACTGCACTGGTTCTGCAGCCCCCTTTCAAACAGCTGTTTGATTAGTAGTTATTGTTTTGATAATAATATTTTTATTACTTTTGTATTTTATGATCTTGTTGATACTGACAGAACAAAAAATACATAGTTCACATCTGTTGAAAAGTGCAGGGGAAATCTAGATCAGCTAAAGACCAACCTTGTACGGGGAGCTTTAGCAAGGAATCAGAAATAATGTTGTAGTGGCGCAATGCCCATTGCAGCCAATGCTTTGCCCGCACCTCCTGTAGAAGGGTTGGTGTTAGAGCAACTAGATAATGTCACAGAACACAGGTGCTGACAACTACCATGATCTTTACGGGGTTAAATGAGCACACGTTGGCTGCATATCCCTTTGAACTGTGTCAGCTTGCCTCTCTTTTCAGTCATAGTCACAACTGAAACTTGTATCATAAGCAATGAACTGCACACAAGTCTGGTGAATACATAACTGAAGGGAAGCACCTGTCCCTCATCCACCTTATGTTGCATAATGACAACATTCTTTACGACCAAAACAACAGAAACATAAATAGCATTCAGAGTCAGATGGAGATGACAAGATATCAAGTAGAAACCTGTCATGCTAATATGACTCATGCCAAAGAAATGATTTATGAAGATCAAAATGCAAAGTTCTTGAAGGTAACACATTCATAGCACATAGGTCAGGGGTTAGCAAAATCATGCTCATGACCTTTACTGATATGAGATGAATGGTGCAACATTAGTAGGGATCACAACAAAAAAACAATAGGTGTGACCTCAGAGGCTCAATGATGTGAGGCTACATTGTATACAGAAACAGATACACCATATATATATATATATATATATATATATATATATATATATATATGTGTGTGTGTGTGTGTGTGTGTGTGTGTGTGTGTGTGTGTGTGTATGTGTGGCTGTATAAAGTAAACCAACATAGGTCTTTACATTCAATGCTGCAGTATTCCATGCTGTGGAAGCCTGACATCTGGCCAGTCTACCAAAGACTCCTGATGCTTTAAAGGTATGCCGAACATCACCAGTGATGTGAGTAACACATTACAAAAGTAACGTTTTACAGTAATATATGTAATTTCTAGTAACTAGTAATATAACGCATTACTTTTTCAAAATAGTAATGAAGTAAGAGTAATGTAGTACTTTTTTTTAGTAACTACTAACGTAAATGTGCGCTACCAATGGAAAGAAATCGGTTGGCTGTTCTGTTACACCTATCCTTTTCCTGACTGTAGTGTGGTATCAGAGTTAGAATATTTAGTTAGGGAGGTGTGGGAGGCAAAGCCCCTCACTTAAATATGTTTGTTTTTGTGTGGCATTGGTGTTTGGCCAACCGATTCCCATTGGAAAGAAATCTGTGATTTGGCCATTCGCGAACCTTGGAGTTCGACATTTTCGTGTCGAACAAGTGAGAGTCGACATTTTAAGATGTAGATTTCATAATATAGATCTGAAAATAATAATAATAATAAAATAACATAAAATAAAATAAAAGTAAAATGAGAATAAAATAATAACATAATGACCAGACACACTTTATATTTAAAGAGAACTGAATAACATGTGTATGACCTTGCTATAACATAAGAATTAAGAAGTATATGGAACGATCAGCATGAATATTGAGTGATTTATATTGCACTTCATAGAGTCCTATGGTAAGGTAAGGTGTGAACCAATGTTAAATATACACATCAGTTAGTTACTGCACATGAAAAAGCTTAATACTTATAGTGCAACAATGCCTGGATATGTAAGGATCCGTACAGTCAGATAAATAGCATAACTATGTGGTAGGAGGGGAAGTATGCACTGACAGTCTCCTGGCTCATTTCCACAAGAGTTCAGTAGTCTGATGGAGAGAGGAAAGAAACTGTTGCTGTCTAGAAGTCCTACAGTGCATACTTCTGTATCTCCTACCCGAGGAGAGGTGGGAAAACATACCATTTGCAAGATGCAAAGGATCATTGGATATCTTTCTGGATCTACTGATGCAGCATCCCTTTCATCTCTAGAGGTTGGTGTGATTATTTAGACCTTCTGAAATCCACAATCAGTTCCTTAGTCTTGCTGACATTTAGCGCTAAGTTATCTTTGTCACACCAGCCCAACAGATGTTCGATCTCATTCCTGTAGGCCGTCTTTTCTCCATCTCTGACCAGGCCTATGACTGTGGTGTCATCTGCAAATTTAAAGATGTTGTTGGACTCATATCTGGCTGTGCAGTCATGTGTCAGCAAGTTGAATAGGAGAGGACTTAAGACACACCCCTGCGGTACTCCTGTATTCAGGGTTATGCTTTCGGAACTGTTGTTGCCCACATGAATCCTTTGAGGCCTTTCCATGAGGAAGCTTAGAATCCAATTACATAAGTGGGAGTTGATGCCCAACTGTAGTAGTTTCATTATCAGATTCTGAGGGATGACAGTATTGAAGGCAGAACTGAAGTCTATTAATAATAGTCTTGCATAGCAGTTCTTGCCTTCCAAGTGAGTCTAAGTTTCATGGACTGCTAGGGAGATGGCATCCACTGTCCTACAGTTCATCCTGTGTGAAAACGGCAATGTGTCCAGAGTCACTGGTATGCTTGAGGCTATGTGATCTTTAACCAGCTTCTCAAAGCATTTCATCACTGTCGAGGTTAAAGCCACTAGTCGGTAGTCATTTAGAGTTGTTGGTTGTGGTTTCTTGAGTAAGGGAATGATGGTCATCTTCTTGAAGCATTTTGGTACACTGGCTGGTTGTAGAGAAGTATTGAAGATGTCCGTGTGTACTGATGCCAAATCTTTCATACATTCCCATAGTACACTACCCATGATGTTATCTGGGCCAGCTGTTGTCCTTGGGTTGACCCATTTCAAGGTTCTGATGACATCTGTTGTGTTCGGGCTCAGCACTGCTTCATCCTTGTCAACAGGTAGTTTAATTGCCAACGTTTTGTTATCTGCAGCAAACCTGCTGAAGAAAATGTTCAGTTGGTTCAAAGATTCAGTGCTGTCATCACATTAGGCTGATGTAGGTTTGTAGTCAGTGATGGTTTGTATATCCTTCCATGGTCATCTGGTATCCCTCTGGTCGCTAAAGTGACTCTGGATCTTCCTGCCATAGGTTCCCTTTGCATCCTTAATACTTTTGTTCAGTTTGGCTCTGGCAACCCTTAGAGCATCCATGTCATTTGATCTCAATACTACATTCCTATCTTTTATGAGATTTGTTACCTCACTAGTTAGCCATGGCTTTTGTTTTGCCCATATGGTGATGCACTTGGTGGTTGTTACATCATCCACACATTTTGAGTTGTTGTCAGTTACTGACTCTGTGTACGTATCCAGGTCAATGTGGTTGTCTAACATGGCTGCCTCTTTGAACACTGACCAGTCCATGAATTTTAAGCAGTCTTGCAGAGCAGAGACTGCTCCCTCAGACCATAGTCTTATTTATTTTCTAGTTTTTTTTTTTTAGATTGTAAATGGCTTAATGAAACTTAAAAGAACTGACATTGTCAAGAACCCAGAATAAAGTTGAGGCTTGGCATTTCTGTGTCCATTGTTTACTGTGATGCACAATATTTGCTTTGTGTACTGTTAAGGCAGTGTTGGTTTGAGAGCAGATCAGGTATGATGAATTATATTTTCGGCTCTCTACCATCATACATATTTTCTCTGCCAGACCACTTCTGCACTGCAGACATGAGCGGTTTACAACAGTTGTCAATAATAAACACTTGTACACTGCACTGGATTTCCCACATGCAATTGCTGTCCTACTCAAAACATAAATGTGTATGTACTCCTAGATGTGTCCACAATAAGGTGCAGTTATTGCTTAACCATTCACACTAAAGTATTGCCATATTCGGTAATTTCATAATGATAAGTTTGAGACCTTTCCCCTGTTATACTTTTCATTTTTAACCACTGTCCAGGGTGGGATGTTATTCTATTTGTGTTTATGTTTCTTTAAAAAAAAAATACATATAAGTTGTGTTCAGTACCCAACTGTATATCAATATCTTGTATGTTTGACTACTAGGAGTTACTTCTCTACATGCATATATAGGTGAGCATCACCAGGAAATTTGCAATATAATGCCATTGCTTATTTCCTCCCATACATTTGTGACATCTCTACTCTGTAGTGGCAGCATCATCTCCTTTAAGGAGAGCATTGTGTGCATCACACGCACGTTAAAGTGGATGTAAACATATTCCCACTTGCACACATAATTTAAAATAGCCATTCCATTGAAAGAGAAGGTAAGTAAGTGAGTGTGTGTATATTTATATGTGTATCTGCATGTATGTATCTATGAATATATATTATATATATATATATATATATATATATATATATATATATATATATATATGGGTCTACTCCTTTTAATCGAATTCCACTTATTCAAAAAAGAGCAGTAGACCATTCAGTTACGTGAAAGTGCACTTATTCGAAAGTGCACTTTCACGAAACTAAGTTTAATGAACCGGAAAGAATACAAAAACAATGTTTTGCAGGGGACCAAGACCCCCTGCACCTCCCATGTGGGGGACTGTGCCCCCCACACCCCCTACTTAAATATACCAACTCCGAGATTGCACTACAGTGAGTAACAGGTAAATTCCCTATTCCTTACTGTAGTGTGCCTCAGCGCTACAGTGTCCCTGAACAGTGCACTTTCACTTGAGTGAGGGTCTACATCTCTTTTTCGGAGAACTGTATTTTCGATAAAAAGAAATAGACCCATATATATATATATATATATATATATATATATATATATATATATAGTTTAAACTAGTGGTTCCATTAATTTATGTATGAGAGAGAAAGTGTGTATGTATGTGTATGTGCTACAAATCCGTGCTTGAAGTGTAATCGGAAATGTATTGTGCAGAGGAAAACAGAATAGACCTGAAACTAAATCTATTCTAAAGTTTAGTGGGCAGATACTAGCATATCTACTGGAAACAACCTTGCCCTGCTTTTATTTGCCCAGGCTCAGAGATTTCTGAATATGGGTATTGTGTCTGTGAAATTAAAAGCACTTGCTTCTTGGAAGGAAAGATATTGCAAATCCAGATAAGATTTTAAAGAAAAAAGACATCACGTTGTCAACAAAGGTCCATGTATCAAAGCTATGGTTTCCCAGTAGTAACATATTGCCATGAGAGCCAGATTAAAGGTAAGGTTACATACCAAACAAATTATGCTTTTGAGCTATGGTGTTGGAGAAAATATTTGAGAATTCCATGGACTGCAAGCAAATCAAATCAATACTTAAGGCAATAAACCGGGACTATTCCCTGGGAGGTTTAATAGTAAAACAAAAGTTCAAATACTTTGGTTGCATAATGCAAATATAGATTCACTACAGAAGACATTGATGCTGCAAAGATTGAAGGCAAAAGAAGAAGAGGATGGCACAGGTTAAGATGTACAGACAATATTCTTAAGGTAATGAATAAGAATTTGCAAGACCTTAAAGAAGCAGTTGTTGCCAGAGTGGCCTGGTAAGTGAACTTCTTGATGGCATATAAAGTTAGTCTCATCTGAACAATTAAACATCAACAACAGCAACAGCTTAAGGTAAGCTCTAAGAAGTTTTAGAAATGTAGTAGATGATGCTTGAGACACAAGCCAATTCTAGACCTCAGATGCTGTACAACAGAAAATCATGCTACTCACCTGCCTTATGTTACTGTCCTCCTGTTCGATTGTCCTTCTTATTGTCTGTATGGAAATAAGCTATGAAGTGGGGTAACAAAAAAAGGATGCAGGCTCATTAGTAAATAGAGGTGCAGTTTTGGAAAAGGCTGAAGTATGGAGCAAGTCCAAAACTTGGTTTGCAAAGTAAAGCACCCACACTTACACATACTTAACCAGTCTGATAAAAGCTCAAGAAGTAAATGCATGTTGAGAAAGTGATAGGTTAAGGTTTGAGGAAACTTTGAGATGATTTCTCATCCAAGAATGGTCAGAAAGTCTGCAAATTAGATGATATGCATAAGAATGGAGGAACAGGTAGTGAGATGAGGTAGGACAAAACACACCTTCACTTATACCAGTGAACACTGCTAATTCTAGAAACATATCTCTCTCCCGTGATCTCTGCACACTGTAATTATGGAAGTGCAAAATGCCACCATTCATAGACAACTCTTGAATCTACTAGTCCCTGTACAATTCTGCATTTTGCAGGCAGAGGGCAGTTGAAATAAAATTCAAGGAACAATTCCCACTGCAGAAGCTACAAGACAAGTCAACAGTTCCTTCCTCTAAAGCTTCCATTTTAATCATTGTAATCAGGCATGCAGACCAACAATACTCATGCCTTCAACTACACTCAAACACCAGCTGGTCAAGTCATAGAGTTTTAGCTGATGTTGTGCCCGGATTCACTGCAACCATATGGTGGCGAGAAGTAGTAGGGAGGTGGCCCTAGATACTTTAAAGTGGAAAAAACAGGTACAAGGATAATCAGCTAGCACACTGCCAATTCTTGCATAAAAAACAACAAATTGTGCAGAGGCACTGTTTGTGCTGAGTCATGTCTACTGTTTGTGCTGAGTCATGTTATGTGCTTCATAAAAGATCAGTCTGCCCATCAACACTATGCTGCAATTTTGCCTTTGTTAAAAGCATGGCCTTCTCAGATAACTATAATGGCACAATGGGAAGCAAAATATTGACACTTTTATCACAGCTAGCTATTATATGTATTCTTCTTCTGTAACTCAGTGATTTATAGGCAGCACGTAATGCAGCAGCAGTTCAGATAGTGATCACCACTCTAAAAGCTGCAAATCAGCTAAGCCATCCTTAACTGTAAGGCATCAGTTTAAGTCACTGCAGTTCAGCCTCTCAAAGGCAATGGTGCACAGACATGATGTAATACCTTTTATTGGTTCAGCCTGTGAGTAAAACAGGCTCCAGTGATGAGAAATTGCGGCTGGTAAGAATCTGGTCCCAGAGATTAATCAGACAGGGGCCCAAGTCATCACATTGTGTGGTGCTATGTCTTACTTTGTAACTGCAGCTGAACAAGATTTGGGTCAAAGCATATGGAAGCTGAACAAGGATCTCAGGTTTTGAGAAACGTGTCCATCTAGCCATCAGTAACCACATGTGCAACTGGATACTGGACTTTTTGATTGAAACATCATAAAAAGTATATGTAGGCAAGAATTCCTCAAGAAACATCACAATAAACACAGGAGTACCCCAGGGATGTGTGTTGAGTCCACTATTGTTTACCATACTAACTCAAAACTATATAGCCAGATTTATTACCAATCATATCATCAAGTTTGCAGATGACACCACAGTCGTGGGTCTCATCAGTAATGAAGATGAAGGAGCATACAGGGAAGAAGTGAAACTACTGACTTGACTGATGTACTAGCCACAACCTTGATCTCAATGTCACCAAAACCAAGGAGATCATAACAGACTTCAGGAGAACCCATCCAGCTCACTCTCCACTCATGATTAATGGACAAAGGGTGGAAATAGTAAGTAGCACAAAATTCCTGGAAGTCCACATTGTGGAGGACCTATCCTGATCAAGTCAAGAAAGCACACCAACGCTGAATTTTCTGCACTGGTTAAAGAAAGCTAATCTACCACCCTCCATCCTTATCACCTTCTACAGGGGGTGGCATAGAAATGATCAACTTCACAGTGTGGTATGGGGGCTGTTCAGTTGCAGATCAAAAAGCCCTACAGAGTGTGGTGACGGTCGCTGAGAGAATAACAGGCTCAAACTTCACAGTGATACTTGGTTTATATACAATATATTGCTACAACAGGGCCACAAAAATAGCCAATGATCCTACAAACCCTGCCTGTGGTCTGTTCACAAGCTTGCCATCTGGCAGATTATACCACAGCATGCATTGTAAAACAACCAAGTTCAGAGACAGCTTCTTCCCACATGTGATTAGGTTCTTGAACTCTGGCAGCAATCTCAGGAATGTTAGTCACTGACGAGGTCTTGTGTCAGTCAAACCATTATGGTGCAATAGAAATTATGAGATGCTCGCTCATAGTTATCTGTTTACAATGTCAATCAAGTGCAATATTTATCTGCTAGCAATTCTACCATATCAGAAAATAAGTATGGAATAAATAAATGTGCAATAATCAATCAATCAGCTGTTAAAGACTGTAGACATAGTAATTTATAGTAGTATGTAATAAAATAACAGTCTAATTTAGCTGTATATGTTGCATGTGCTATATGTAATTTGCGTGTGTGTATTTGTCATCTCAATACTGAGCCTGATGCACATAACTTCATTTAGGTTACTCTTGTGGAGTCTAAATGACAATAAAGTTGACTTTGACAGATGTTGTGCGACTGCTTTTGCACGTTTACTCACCGTAGCACTGGCAGTGATGCTGCACAGCAACGGGCCTGCTCTTTCACTGTTCTAAACACTGCTGTATGCTAGTCTGCACAAGCAGACAGACTCTGGTTATTGTTTGCTGCCAGTATAGTCACTGCATTATGCATTTGTACATGTCTAGCTGCTCCCATGGTCATGTTCGAACAATTTCTACCTCTGTGTTGCATATCTTTCCTTTGTTATGGCAAGCACTTGTGGCAGGCATTAGTAACTGTGTTTGGAAACCAGCTTATGTCACTGCACCTGTCATGCTGCTGTGACTGTGATAGTGCATATGATTCCATCATATGCTGCGTGCCTCCATGTGGTCTTCTTTGTGGTTGCAGTAGGTATCATACTGGGCATCCATGTTGACACATAGCTCTTCCTATTTCAGTGATGTTCCAACAATGAACTGTATCATTGCATCTTTCAGTGGTGCTGTTTAGCTGCAAGCATTCAGCCTTGTTTGTGCATGTGATGCTGAATTATCTAGTCCTACAAGTAATGCCAAAAGTGAGAAAGATATTGAAATGTCGTACTAACATCATGAACGTTGTGGCCAGAAAGGGAAGGAATGCACAATAACTCATGTAGATAAGCTTCAATTATGCCTTCTGGCTAAGGAGTTCAGAACTTCATAGAAAAATGCAATATACTAGTTAAAATCTTTGGTCTCCCAAAGCCTGTACACTAAAATAGAAGAAAATACATTCATATTGCTTATGATGATTAATTTTTTATATTTACATAGTAGTGACAAGGTCAGCAGCCTGGTTTTCCACATAAGAAAAATTATCCCATTGAACTTGTAATAGAATGGTTTGAAAACATTACATTATGTTAGAATGCACATTTGTGTCTGTACTTTATATTCTCTATTTATAACTGGCATTCTGCAAGACAAGCATAGTAACCATTCTTTTTTCATTCAGTCCATCTGTGTATAAACCAGTAACTTGTTCATTAACCATCTTTTTTAAGGAATACTTCAATTGTTCTGATGTCATACTTTATACTTTAATATTGACTGAAGTCTAGAGTAGAAATTGTCCATTTCTAACAGGCACCAGCAGACAACGTCCCACTTTTATTATAGACATTTACTACTAAAAGACTATAATAGCATCAACCCAAATAAAACCAAACTACTACTTTTTTCCCCAAATCTCTCACTCATGAAAAAAGCAAAATTTAAAGTCCCCTCTCTTGATAATACAACCATTGAAGTCACTTCTCATAGCAAATCATTAGGGGGTGACAGTGGATGATAATCTTACATTCAACCTGCATACACAAACCTGCATAAATAAAACTCATCAAAAACTAGGGATGCTTTACACAGCCAAAAACGTTCTCATCGACACAACTGAACATACATTTGCCACTATTTTTCTCCTCCCCACACTTTCATCCTTACTAACCTCCTGGCTTCACAAAAATTAAAACGTAAACAGTGCTATAACAAAGTTGATAAATTTGCAGCAAATACCCCTTTCAGAACCCACCACTGTATAGCACTAAAAAGCCTAAGTTGGTTAGAATTGCCTCATCAACTAACATACTCAACTTTTTACCACGTATTAAATTATCCAGCATCTATCTGTTTCTTCAGCACTAAAAAACATTCTACACAACTATATTCCCAGTCGGTCATTGTGATCCAATGACCAAAATCTCCTATCTGTTTACAAACCTATCAAATCTGGTGGCATTGTCTGTACTCGTACAAGGTTGCTAAGGCCTGGAACTCATTACTTGTATCCATCACCTGGTTAACAGAAGCCACTCATAAAAAATGGAAAAAATCTAAAACTTCCATTGAACTTCAATTCTACAGAGAGTTTCGTAAATTAACTAAAAAAAGGGGCAACTCAACTAACCCCTCAAATTTGAGGCCTATTGCCATTCTATCTTCCCTGTCAAAAATTCTTGAAAAGTGCAATCATAAACAGCTTCTTGATTATCCCGTACTAGAAAATCTCATTACTCGTACACAGCACGGTTTCCACCCAAAACACAGTACAGCTACAGCTGTGATATCTTTCACTAATTCTATTGCAAATTGTCGTGACAACTGCAAGTTAATCTCATGTTTGTTTCTAGACCTCTCCAAAGCCTTCAACACTGTTTTGCAATGACTGATTCTATACAAACTATCTACCCTTAATCTCTCCAACTCTGCACTTTCTTGGTTCTCCAGCTATCTCTCCAACAGATTCCAAGCAGTTAAATGGCAATCTCACTTCTCTCCCTTCTTACCAGTACAAACTGGGGTACCCTAAGGCTCCATCCTTGGACCCCTTTTATTTAATAAAATTACTAATGACCTATACTCTTCCTATTCACTCTCTTCTGTTATTCAATATGCTGGCAATTCCACAATCAACTCCACCTCTGACAATATCACCCACCTTCATACCCTAACCCAAGAATCTCTGCACTCTGTCAAAAAATTGTTAAATTCCACCCAATTGTTACTTAACTCAAATAAATTAAACTTGTTTTATTTCTCCCTAAATCTCTCCACCATCATAAAACTACCTTTACTGTCTCCTCCCTTAACAACACTATCATCTCTGTTGAACCTCACACTAAATTGATAGGAGTCATTATCGATGACCAACTAAAGTTCGATCTCCATATCCAGCAGTTCATTAAAAAGACACATCAAAAGTTAGGCCTGCTATACAAGCATAAAAAAATTCCTCATAAATGCTGCTAGGCTCTCTCTTGCACAAGCTTTCCTACTCCACACCCTACAGTATGCTGCTCCCATTCTCACTAACATCCAAGCTAATCTTCCTTCTAAACTGGAACTCACCTATAACAAAATCAGAAGATTTGCCGCTAACCTACCCTACCGCTTTCACCACAGCCTAGCCTTGAAAAACCTGCAGTGGCTAGAATTTATCATCAAATCCTACTACCACAGCTTCTCCTAGCTCACCGTATCTTACATGAACCTTCCTCCTGGCCTTCTCTCTCCACTCACATCCAACCTTATACACCCAACCAGGCTGTATATGCCCAATAAAAATATTGGTAAACTCTTCTACAACTACTCAGTGGCAAATTCTGGAATAAAATTCCTGAAAATGTTAGACAGATCTCTAACCCAAACTCTTTCAAAACTACTGTAAAGGATATTCTCCGTGTATCATGGACATGCAATTACCCTACATAATTCACCGCCCCTCCTCTAATACTGCTGCATCAACCATTTCTGAATCCTCTTTCTGTCTCTGCTTCAAAAAGTAGAGTAATAGTCTGTAGTTCTTACTCCATGTTGCAAGCTGGCTTTTTGCCCTGTGATTATCTCCTGTATGATTTTAACATTTATAATTTAGTGGTTCTTTTTGTCTTGCAAACCTGACAACATTTTTGTATTTCTGCTTACTATTGTACGTAGCCCTGCTTATTATTGTACATAGCCCTGCTTACTATTGTACGTAGCTCTGCATATTATTGCACGTAGCTCTGCTTACTATTGTACATTGCTCTGCTTACTATTGTACGTAGCTCTGCTTATTATTGTACACAGCTCTGCTTACTATTGTACGTAGCTCTGCTTATTATTGTACATAGCCCTGCTTACTATTGTACGTAGCTCTGCATATTATTGCACGTAGCTCTGCTTACTATTGTACGTTGCTCTGCTTACTATTGTACGTAGCTCTGCTTATTATTGTACGTAGTTCTGCTTATTATTGCACGTAGCTCTGCTTACTATTGTACATAGCTCTGCCTATTATTGTACGTAGCTCTGCTAACTATTGTACATAGCTCTGCTTATTATTGTATGTAGCTCTGCTTATTATTGTATGTAGCTCTGCTTATTATTGCACGTACCTCTGCTTACTATTGTACGTAGCTTTGCATATTATTGCACGTAGCTCTGCTTACTATTGTACGCAGCCCTGCTTATTATTGTAGGTGGCTCTGCTTACTACTGTACATAGCTCTGCTTATTATTGTACACAACACTGCTTACTATTGTACGTAGCTCTGCTTATTATTGTATGTAGCCCTGCTTATTATTGTATGTAGCTCTGCATATTATTGCACGTAGCTCTGCTTACTATTGTGCGTTGCTCTGCTTACTATTGTACATAGCTCTGCTTATTATTGTATGTAGCTCTGCATATTATTGTATGTAGCTCTGCTTATTATTGCACATACCTCTGCTTACTATTGTACATAGCTCTGCATATTATTGCACGTAGCTCTGCTTACTGTTATACGTTGCTCTGCTTACTATTGTACGTAGCTCTGCTTATTATTGTACGTAGTTCTGCTTATTATTGCACGTAGCTCTGCTTACTATTGTACATAGCTCTGCCTATTATTGTACGTAGCTCTGCTAACTATTGTACATAGCTCTGCTTATTATTGTATGTAGCTCTGCTTATTATTGTATGTAGCTCTGCTTATTATTGTATGTAGCTCTGCTTATTGTTGCACGTACCTCTGCTTACTATTGTACGTAGCTCTGCTTACTATTGTACGTAGTTCTGCTTATTATTGCACGTAGCTCTGCTTACTATTGTACATAGCTCTGCCTATTATTGTACGTAGCTCTGCTAACTATTGTACATAGCTCTGCTTATTATTGTACGTAGCTCTGCTTATTATTGTATGTAGCTCTGCTTATTATTGTATGTAGCTCTGCTTATTGTTGCACGTACCTCTGCTTACTATTGTACGTAGCTCTGCTTACTATTGTACATAGCTCTGCTTATTATTGTATGTAGCTCTGCTTACTACTGTACATAACTCTGCTTATTATTGTACGTAGCTCTGCTTACTATTGTACTTAGCTCTGCTTATTATTGTACGTATCTCTAATTACTATTGCACATAGCTCTGTTTATTATTGTACATAGCTCTGTTTACTATTGTACATAGCTCTGCTTATTATTGTAAGTAGCTCTGCTTACTATTGTACATAGCTCTGCTTATTATTTTATGTAGCTGTGCTTACTATTGTATGTAGCTCTGCTTATTATTGAACGTAGCTCTGCTTACTATTGTACGTAGCTCTGCTTATTATTGTACGTAGCTCTGGTTATTATTGTACATAGCTCTGCTTACTATTGTATGTAGCTCTGATTACTATTGTACGTTGCTCTGTTTATTATTGTATGTAGCTCTGCTTATTATTGCACGTAGCTCTGCTTACTATTGTACGTAGCTCTGCTTATTATTGTACATAGCACTGCTTACTATTGTACATAGCTCTGCTTATTATTGTAGGTAGCTCTGCTTACTATTGTACGTAGCTCTGATTACTATTGTATGTAGCTCTGCTTATTATTGCATGTAGCTCTGTTTGTTATTGTGCATAGTTCTGCTTATTATTGTACGTAGCTCTGCTTATTATTGTACGTAGCTCTGATTATTATTGTACATAGTTCTGTTTATTATTGTACGTAGCTCTGCATATTATTGTACATAGCTCTGCTTATTATTGTACGTAGCTCTGACTACTATTGCACATAGCTCTGCTTATTATTGTATGTAGCTCTGTTTATTATTGTACATAGCTCTGCTTATTATTGTAGGCAGCTTTGCTTACTATTGTACGTAGCTCTGCTTATTATTGTACGTAGCTCTGCTTATTATTGTACGTAGCTCTGCTTACTGTTGTACATAGCTCTGCTTATTGTACGTAGCTCTGCTTACTATTGTACGTAGCTCTGCTTATTATAGTACGTAGCTCAGATTACTATTGTACGTTGCTCTGTTTATTATTGTACATAGCTCTGCTTACTATTGTACATAGCTCTGCTTACTATTGTACATAGCTCTGCTTATTATTGTCTATAGCTCTGCTTACTATTGTACATAGCTCTGCTTATTATTGTAGGTAGCTCTGCTTATTATTCTATGTAGCTCTGATTATTATTGTACATAGCTCTGCTTATTATTGTACATAGCTCTCTATTATTGTACGTAGTTCTGCTTATTATTGTACGTAGCTCTGCTTATTATTTTACATAGCTATGATTACTATTGTGCATAGCTCTATTTATTATTGTACGTAGCTCTGCTTACTGTTGTACGTAGCTCTGCTTATTATTGTACGTAGCTCTGATTACTATTGTACATAGCTCTGCTTATTATTGTACATAGTTCTGTTTATTATTGTACATAGCTCTGCTTATTATTGTACATAGCTCTGCTTACTATTGTAAATAGCTCTGCTTATTATTGTACGTTGCTCTGCTTACTATTGTACGTAGCTCTGCTTATTATTGATTGTAGCTCTATTACTATTGTACGTAGCTCTGTTTATTATTGTACATAGATCTGCTTACTATTGTACATAGCTCTGCTAACTATTGTACATAGCTTTGTACTCAATGACATTGTTTATGCTGCTTACTATTCTGCACTGCATTGTACTCTATAATGTTCAGTTTGCTGACCATTTATAGCATGTTGTTTTATACTACTCTTATAAGTATTGTAGTTTTATAATTCTCAGTTTAGTTATTAAACAAACAACTCAGAGAACAAATAAAGTCTACCAAAGCCAAATGTGAGATAAGTTTGGCCTCCCAGGCCAAGGACAACCACAAAGCATTCTTCAGCTATGTCCGCAACCTCAAAGGCAATACACAATTGTGTGCAGAGCTCATTGTAAATGGAGCCACCTATACTGAGCCAGAAGATATAGCAAACCTCCTGGCTGAAAAATTCAACTCCAACTTTACTCCTCTCTCTCCCTCAACACTCCTTCAGGAAATATCATCAAATATAACTCCCCCTACTATCACTAGGGAACAGGTCCTTAATGATCTCTCTAAGACCAAGAACACTGCTTCAATGAGCTCAGACAATATCCCAGGATGCCTTCTAAATAGCATGAAACATGACCTATCAGGACCTCTGGAATTACTATTTAACTGTAGCCTCCAAACAGGCTTCATGCTTCATGCTTCCCCCTACTATCACTAGGGAACAGGTCCTTAATGCTCTCTCTAAGACCAAGAACACTGCTTCAATGAGCTCAGACAATATCCCAGGATGCCTTCTAAATAGCATGAAACATGACCTATCAGGACCTCTGGAATTACTATTTAACTGTAGCCTCCAAACAGGCTTCATGCTTCATGAATGGAGAAAGGCAACAGTCATCCCTCTGCACAAAGGTGGACCAGCTACAGACCCTGGAAACTACAGACCCATAAGTCTGACTAGTCTTATAAGTAAAGCCATGGAAAGAATTATCATGGAGATGATCAATAGAGATATAGTAAACCTCCAGACATTGGACACAACCCAGTTTGGTTTTGTCAAGGACAGATCATGCCTACTCAACCTGGTGGACATCTTTGAGAAGGTCACCAAAGCAATGGATGAGGGCAAAATTGTTCACACTGCCTACCTTGACCTGGCCAAGGCATTTGACACAATACCCCACTTGGGCATTGTTGATAAACTCCAGAGGTTAGGAACAAACCCGTATGTCACCCAGTGGATAGCCACCTGGCTCACAGACAGTGCCCAGGAAGTTAGAAATGGGGAGTATACCTCTACAAAAAGGCCAGTCACAAGTGGAGTCCTTCAGGTATCAGTCCTTGGACTGCTCCTTTTTGTCATTTACTTATCAGAAGTCAAGGCCAATGTCAGTGGTCTCTGGCTGACTAAATTTGCAGATTAATGCAAATTAGAAGCTGTCCTTGAATCTCACACTGATACAAATGTTCTCCAGGAGGGGCTGACACAGACAAATAACTAGTGTCAGAGCCATGGACTAAAAGTTATTGCCAAGAAATGCATAATAGTATCTATGGGAAGTCATCCATCCTTGGTAACTATCATATTGACATCACACCTCTTAGAGTTGACACAATAGTCAGGGACTTAGGGACATACACAGATAGTAATCTAGCCTTTGATCATCACGTATCTACAGTGGTGAGGAAATCATTCTATGTTGCACAACTTATAAACAAAGGTATGACATCTAAGTCCAAGGAAGTCACCGTTCCTCTGTATTTGGCATTCATCAGACCTATCATTGAGTACAATGCCCCCTTTGGTATGTACCTAACCAGGCATGTCCAACAAGTGGAATGTCCACAGAGGTTCCTCAGTAAAAGAATACAGGGTGTAAGTAATATGTCCTATGCAGACCGCCTCAAGGCCCTATCCCTGTATTCTGTCTCCTACAGGCTTTTGAGGGGGAGATCTATGCCTGGCATACAGGACATTGTCAGACCCCACTCTGATGGGCCTCCTGCATATCCACAAAACAAACAGTGACAGAATTACACGTTCTAAAGACTTAAACCTTGCCTGTGATATAAATAAGATCTGCTGGAGAGATAGGTATGTATCCAAGAGACTACCCCATCTATGGAACAGGCTTCCCATCCAAGTGAAACAGAGTTGCTCCCTAACCCAATTCAAGTGCAACTTGGACAATTGAATGGGAAACCAGAAATTCATCCCTGGTTTGGCACCAGTGTCTCTAATGCAAACAGGTAACCTACAAATGGTTCATCTCCCAGGCCCGTGCTTACTCTTATCAAGGGCATCAGAACTTGTCAGAGATTTGGGATGCATGGGTAGGCTTAAAAATGCCCTTTTGGTCATTAGACTAGTAAACACCTATGAACCTATGAAGCTATTTCTGCTATATAACTATTTATGTCATTGATATAGTTTGAGGTTTTTCTCCTCGGGCCTCCACTGAAAAAGGGATACTTGCCCAATGGGACTAACCCAGTTAACAAATGTCAAATAAATAAATCAATAAATAAATAAATCAGGCCAATACCCTCCCTCCCATATTTCAAAACCAATATGAAAGATCTCCTAGCTAAAGTCTAGCTCCATTCTTGCTCAAAACCAGGGTAAACTAAATCCCTAAATGTGAACAAGTACCTTTTCATTCCTTATACCTCCTTATTTTCCCTTCTTCACTTATTTCCTTACTTCTATTGAATTCTCTTCCCTGACCTTCTCTCTACACATACCATAAGCCTGTTTTCCCTCTCTTCATATTGCAGTTCCTGTTTGTATTAGACTAATTTAACTTTAACTTCTCTACACCCTGTCTAAAATTTCTCTAAATATTAAATGATTGTCATATAACTTGTATCAATTCTTAATCTGTTATAATTATTTCCACTGCAGATGTTTTTGTTTTATTTTTTAAGATTGTAAAATTATTGCTGTTAAAATGTTTTGTAATAATTTTTAGTTTTTATCTCGGGCCTCTACTGAAAATGGGTTTCTATCCAGTTGGATTTTCCCGGTAATCAAATGTCAATAAATAAATAAATAAACTAACTAACTAACTAACTAACTAACTAACTAACTAACTAACTAACTAACCAACTGCTTCATTCTTTTTATAACTCCTGACAAACATGACTAATGTATGGTAGCAGTGTATGTGGGAGTGAATGACTCAAAACTAATGGCGGCTGGTGACTTCAAAGCAAAGGGGAGCTGCATGAAACAACTGAATGAGTAGGTCTAAATGCAATTGATTTAGGCTCTATTACTGCAGGTCAATGGCCATTACCTGTGAACAAACAACAGATGGGGTAATTCACTTTCATCCGTACACTGCCTCAGAGTGTACCTACTCATTATAGCCATTTCACTGACTATATACACCTTAGATGTCTGGCTGAAATTATTAAGCCTAGCCTTAGGTAAAATGAAGGCCTAGACAAAAACTCTTAAGAGAACAAGCACTATTAGATGGAAACACTACTCAATGCGAAACTCTGTCAATAATCAGTTGCTAGTGCACACATCCTACCAAGACCACCACACACAGCCCTTTATTGAGTGCAATACTGATGCTCGACTGCGATGCAAAGTGAAAAAAATACATACTACTTTAGCAAAGCCAGAATAACTGCTTATTTTAAACAAATAGCAACAGTGTCAATAACTTTCATCCACAGATAATCCCTGTACCCTGCAATTACAACCAGCTTTGTTGACTACAGATACTTCCTATATCAGAATATAATAAAATAACAATAATAACAATTGGCCACAGCAATTTATTTTATCCCCACCAAAGACACAGTTGTGACCATGAATTACAGTCACTTGGAAGACTACAGCTGTAAACCTTATGTGCTTCATTGTGGTCAAATGAATGAATGAATGAATGAATGAATGAATGAATAAATACATAAATAACTGTCACAGAGGAATTTATCATCTTCACAGTTAACTGCTCTCAGAATATGTTGCAACCCACTGAAGAGTCCCACAACAAATATGTATCAACTTTTTATATATCAAGGAGAAAACAAAAAAAAAATAATGGTGGCCAAAGGGCCAAAACCAGCAACAGTTATTGCCTCTATATAATTAGAAACATTAACGAATACAGGCTTTTCATTGGCATGGTTTTCTGAAGGTGTCATCATTATTTAATGACTGCAGTCCTCATTGATTTGTCAGAAAAGGCAACATACTTTATGAGGGATAGACCAGAATATGAGCTCAAAAACCTGAAAAAAGTCTAGAAAATCAGGGACAGCCAAGAGCATCTATATCCCTTCCCCATATACATAGATATGACCATCGATTAAAAGCACTTGTTTGACTGTACACCTCAAATCTTTGAGTATAATCAAACGAAAAAATATTTACCTAAATAACTGGCATACAGGAATTTATCATCACCTTACTGCTGTCACAATATAGTGTGCAATGCATTATGCCCCCACACTGGTCAACCTACTAGCTCATGAATTAGATAAGTTTAAAATGATGGCAGACAATGTATCAAAATCAGAGATAGCTAAAGAATTTATACACTTAGAAACTTGCTTGCATAACAGGCTTTGTATTAGCATGCTTTTTTTGAATGCTGTAAAAACAGAAATTTGTCTGACTGCAGTAATTATATAATGACTACAGTTTCCAGATATTTGCCAGAAAAGTCACAAACTTTACATGACGAAGAACAAAATATGAGGAAAAAATCAGGGAAATGTGAAATCAGAGACTGCTGAGAGAGTTGACAAACCCCTGCATGCACAGGTGCACACACACATACACACACACACACACACACACACACACACACACACACACACACACACACACATACACACACACACACACACAAATGTGACCAATGATTAAATCCACTTGTGTGGCTTTACACCTCAGATCAAATGAATGAACTCATCCATAAATTGTCCCCCATACATCTCATACATAAATTGTATGCTCATACCTCTCATACATAAATTGCACCCCCATACCTCTCATATATAAATTGTCCCCATACATCTCATACATAAATTGTATGCTTATACCTCTCATACATAAATTGCACCCCCATACCTCTCATACTCAAATTGGACCCCATACCTCTCATACATATATTGTACCCCATACCTCTCATACTTAAATTGTACCCCATACCTCTCATACATAAATTGTACCCCATACCTCTCATACATAAATTGCACATCATACCTCGCATACATAAATTGTGCCCCATACCTCTCATACTTAAATTGTACCCCATACCTCTCATACATAAATTGTACCCCCATACATCTCATACATAAATTGCACATCATATCTCGCATACATAAATTGTATCCCCATACCTCTCATACATAAATTGTAACCCCATTCCTTTCATACATAAATTGCATCCCCATACCTCTTAGTTCATGATTAAAAGAGTAATCTAAGATAATGGTAGACAATAGATCAAAATCAGAAATAGCTGCAGCCTTTAAATATTTAGAAATGTGCTAGTGTAACAGGCTTTGCATTAGCAAGCACATATTCATTATTTAGTGATTACAATATTCGTTTATTTGCCAAAAAAGCTACAAACTTTACAAGGAGCAGCTCAATATAAGAGGCAAAAACCAGATCCATTCTGCAAAATCAGGGATGGTAATAAATTAAATATTTAGCTTCTTATGTGCCACCAGTAAAAAAAATATATAAATAACTATACTTAAAAAATACTCCTGCAATAGTTCTTCTGCACTACAAGTTAAGTCCTTTGACTTCCTGCTCCTGTCCCATTCTGTCCCAGTCACCTGAGGCAGCCCAAGCCAATAGGAAAGGACCTGCTGCTTCATGCAGCATCCTGGTGAGATACTTGTTAAGTGGCATTTCTGATATCCTCAACAGGATGATGAAACAACTCCACAAATTGGTGGAGGAAGCTTATTGCCGATCTGTTTTGAAAACAGACCAGAGAATGGACTAAGAATTTTGTTTTTCTTTCTACTCTCTGCTTACCTTAGAACTCTGTTTTGAGAATGAGGAACTAAATACAAAGTCATAAAGTCAACTAATAGTTGACCTTCTGAATTTAGCAGCGTTTCTTTTTTTATTTATTATTATTTTTTAATTGGAGAGGCTGCAGCCCGGCAGCCAGTACCACAAGCTGCCCCTGCTTAAAACATATCACTCTGAAGTTTATGTAAAGATACACATCAGAATTTTCTAGGCACATTACAAATGCAGAATAGACAATAGTCCTGAGTGGAATCTACCCTTCACATCAAGTAATGCCTAGATACAAAGAAAAGATAACTGGCTTTAATTATTGGTTAAAGAGATTGTAGCAATCCAGGAGGATTCAATATGTGTCAGCATAAGATGAGATGACTGGCAATGTGCTTCTCTGACGATGACCTATACCTCTCATTTGAAGGTTCTCACATACTGGCTAAAGCCTCTGTTGACCCCATTTCTTTTTTAGGCAGAGTCCAGTTAATAGATATTCCAACACGACTAACACATCGGTCCCAAAATCTGATTGTACAAAGGTGGTTCTCCTTAATGCCAGAAGTCTAAACAATAAATTGCCTAATTTTGAGGTACTTCTGCATTTGGAAAATCTCCATACCTGCATAGTTACTGAAACATTCTTCAAATGTAAAGGAAGTGCTCTATACCAGTGCATGGTGCTATTCAGGGTTTCATGCTCGATGCTAAATGCAGTGGAGTCTTCCTATTTGTCAATGAACATATTACCTTCAGGTAGATCCCTAGGGACTCACAAACTGAAATCACTGAACTACAAATCACTCTAGGTAAGATTTATTATAATCTGATTCCAAGATGGCCACTAGGAAACACTAACTTCTGCAAGTTCTTACCACCATCAATCAATCTGCTTAAATCACCTGCTACTGCTGCATCTAAACCTACAAAAAAGATCTTACAAGACAGAGCTAACTAAATCACACTTACCTGTCGAAAAATTTTTGGGATTTAAAGCATCAAAAGGATAGCTGATCTCTTTTTCCATCAGAGGTGTAGTGGTATATCCAGCCACATGTGCTCAGGCCTGACAGCATTGCAAGGATTCTACACAAGCAAATAAACAAAAAATCCTATCAAAATGGAACAAATGGAGTCACAATCCTCGAAGACTTGGTTGTCATTAATATCATCTCCAGAGAAAGAACTATCTACAAAAAGACAAAAAAAAATCCAAAATACAGTCGAAAGGTCCTAAGCAATCCCTTAAAAATAAATCGAACAACCCTTTCTTATGGAGGAACTCAAAGCAGCAGTAACTACACTTCGGTCTGAAATCCAAGCCTTCTCTTCAAAACTAACTTCTTTTGGAAACAACTTGGAACAAATTATTTCTAGATTGGACCAAAATGAAGCAAAAATTATGGGCTATGAGATAAAAATACAAGAACTGCAAAAAGTCATCTCCACAAATGAAACTTCCATAAAAGACATGCAACGAAAAATAACAGATCTTGAAGCAAGGGCGAGATGCAACAATGTGTTGATCAGAGGTATACCAGAGAAGTTTAAATAGCCACAACTCTTCAACATTGCAAAGGAAATCTTTCTTTCTTTTTTCACAGAAAATAAAGAACTAGCACAGTCATTTACAATTGAGAGAATACATTGGGCTTTGAGAAAATCACAATCTCCGAATGCACCAAGACAAGTCTACACAAGATTATTAAATGCTTCCCACGCTCAATCAATATTGTTGTCTGCAAAAAAAAAAGAAGTTTATAACATGGAAAGGAAATAAAATCGCAATTGCTCAAGATTTACCACTTCCCATAAAGCAGTCTAGACAAATTCTCTCTCCCTTCTTCAAGTTCCTGATAAACAAAAACATTAAATTTCAGATTAAATACCCAGCGACCCTTTCTTTTCAACACAAAAGCACCACATATTCTATCAAAAACCTTCAAGAAGCGAAATCTGTCTTTCACAAAGCATTTGGTGAAGTGCCGACAACCTCGGGGTGAATAAACAACAAAATGATGCACACAATATTAAAATCAGACCTGATTCTAAACACATAGAAATATCTTAAAGGAGTACAACAGGTTTCTCTAATGTATACCTCAACTTCACAGCCCTTTTCCTCCCTATATAAATTGTCCTCTGTAAAGCAACAACAATAAAGCATTTACAATTTTTATAATTCCCCTTACTTCTGTAACAGAAGCCTACCTTCTCATACTGTGATGGTTTCACTTACAAAATGATTCTCTCACATTTGAATAAAGCTTGCTGGAGTTGCCCAATTACTGACATCATCGAGGCCAGGCAGTGCAGGTACTTTTTTTTTTTTTAATCAGTTCCCGCCCTCAAAGTGACATCACCACAGCCGTCATCTGATTCTAACTAAAATAATAAGACCCACCCATTCTGTGATGTCATGTCTCCCTTGTCCTTCCCCCAGCCTGAGTGCTGTTCATTTTATTCAGTAGTAGTGTAGTAACACAGATGTTTGGAAACACAGAAATTTGGTATGCATACTTATGCATTCTGAATGGCAAATGATGCTTAGGTGGTGTATTGCTTGCATACTTCTCTGTTGTATTTGCACCAGATACTGCTAGTGTGCAGTGTGGGAATAGAAAGATTAAAACATTACCCTGGTATCAGAGGTCGCAGTGCAACATATTCATAGTGGCTTAACATGAGAGTAGCTCTAAGCAAGCACCATGTGAAACCTGAACAAGCACCTAGAATTATTCAGTGCAGCTTCCACACCTTAAGTCTGAAAATGAATTCACATACTTACATGAACAGGAGTAGCTGCATATTGATGGCTAAAGGTGTATGGGCATGTCAGGTGGTTACTACACTGCAAAAGTGGTATGTAATGGTGGAGATATTTGAAAGGCATGAGCAAACACACCAGTATATTAAAGCCATAGCACCAATTGAACTGGAGGCTGGCAAATAGATTTAGTAAGGGATTTTGTCCATGCACAGATATTTCAACAGTGATTCTTTGTAGTGGCATCCATTATCTGATTCAAGGTAAGTTAACCTTGATGTCCTTTATTTAAAAAAAAAAATCAATAAAAAATTGACTTTGTTATAAGTGACTTCTGGACTCAAGAAAAAGGAAGGGGAAAATATAGCAATGTGGTTTGTATGTACAAAGACAAATCCAGGGACACTGCAAAAGGTTTTTTTTTGCAAAACAACCAGTGGAGTAAAAACATATGAAGGCAAACACTGCATACCAACACACTTTGCACATGTAAATCTCAATTTTTAACAAGGTGGAAGCATGAAGTGATACCTTAACACTTAAATTAATAAAGATCTAAACTGGTTAATTACCAGGTCAAATTACCCTAAGGACTTTGACAGCTAGAGAAGCTAAGTGTTATGGGGGAGGGGAGAAGTAAACGGACTGGAATTCATTGTCTCACAAATTAGTGCTATTTAAACTAAATTAGAAAAAAAAGGCAGCAGTAAACAGCACTTTTTGTGTGTTCTGTGGCATTTGCACTGTTTCTGTTTTAAGTAGTCATCCAGCAGCAGGGAATGTTACTTACTCTGTTCTATTTTACTCAGTACTTTGTACGCATGCAACATCTATGAAATGACAGGAACTTTAGGCAAACGGATGCCTGCATGATGTAACATTTTTGAGCCAAACAATGATTTCTGGGATACTGGATGGCAGCCTGATTTATCCAAACCACGTCAATATGCCAGCCTCCAGGTGGTCAGAGTCTGGAATTACATATACAAATATTTAAAATCTTGTAAATAATCCCAGAGTGCTGTTAAAATGTAGGAAACATCATGCCATGATGTTTTAAACATGTTTTTTGAGTCTGTGGGTGCAGTACTCCTTTAACAAAATGATGCACTCAGATGTTTGTTTTTTTAAGTTCCAGAAAGGGATATAATCCCAAATGCATGTAAAATAGTGATGGTAATTCTCCAGCAGCCTTGCGGTTTAGGTGGAATCTTTTTTTACCTCTAACTTTCTGAGCCGCAAATACTGCTTCTGTAAGGCCCATTCCTGTCTTCTTTCCATCTCCGCGTTCTATTTGTAGGCCGCAAAGCCGAACCATGCAGACGTTTAGTGCCCCCTGACCTGCAAAAACCATCTTCCAGTCTTTCTTACAGGAAGAACCTCTGCTTACTGAGGTTAGAGTGCAAAAACCCACTCTGTGCATTACGTCATGCAAGGCTGACTCCGCCTTATCTCCTGATCTTTTCGAGCAGCTTTGTAGAGAGCTTCAAGCAAATAAATGAAAAAAGAAAAGGGAAGGAAGAAAAGAAGAGGAAAAGCAATGGATGCCCTAAAGGAGCTTCTCTTTTAATTCCCGGACAACACTACATCACCTACATAATCAGCACAAACGCGAACAGAGGAAGATATATGCAGTTTCAACTATTTATCTGGACTCTTGTGCCAAAAGAACTACTGTAAGTAGAAATCAATGGCTGCCTTCTACCCCATTCTCATGAGTGCTAATTTGCAGAAGAATTCTTTAATGGCTAGTTCTAAAATGTTGTCTGGCTATAAATTGTCTATTTCAATCATACTGCAAATGACTGACCTTATAAAGTTGTTTTGTTCTATGCATTCTATTTTTGGTAATGCACGGTATCCTTCCCCAGTTCTACATTGTTCCACAGGTTTTTAAGCTACTAATATGTAGTATTGTGTCGCTATTTGCTTTTTGCCTAAATTTTATCTGTAATGTGAACATTTGAAAGTAGAAAAAATAAGGTGGAAGTTAAGAAAAAGGAAATGGGGAAAGGAGAAAGGAGTGAAGAAAGAAAAAAATGTAAAAAAAGTCTTTAACTCTTATATTTACATTTTGTCTTTAGATTTGATATTTGCATTTTTTCTTATTGTATCTAAGCTGTTGCAGTGTCTTTATACAATGGTTTATTCTTGTAATTTATTTTGGGGATGGCAGATTTTGCCGAGATGTTACTTAGTTTAATAATTAATGACAAGTAGCACTAACCTAAAACCCCTCCTTATACTAAGCTTAAGGTATCTCATTTCATGCACTCTGCCGTAAGGGTTTGGAGTTACCATGTGAGTTGCTCTTCATATAACAGCAGACTTCTTTTTAATATGCGTACAAAGGTGCCTAAAGGAATACATTTTTTCATTGTTGCAACACATTACTACCCTGAACCATTTTCACATCCAACCCATCTGATTTATATATAAACAAGACAATTATGCTCACTGTTCATATTGCTTACTAGTTAATCCTCATACTTTCCAGAACAACAAGAAAATCTATTGACCAGATTAACACTAAATCAGACAGACTGTATGAACCATGTAGTGTACATATACAAACAGTAGGATGTGAAAGCCTTTTCTTAAGTTGAAACTGCTCAAGTTTTTGTCTGCAGTAAGCTACCTGTCTCCTCCATTCAATACTGTTTGGTTTGCTACAATTATAGTTCCAAGACTTATTGTATAATATCCTTGGCATTTCTGTGCCAATACCACGTGTAGCAGTGGCATGTCTGTTGTCCCCCTTTATCTCATTTTACCTACACACTTGTGTTGTTTTAATTATGTGGGTATGGATGTGTATGTTTTAGGTACAGTTCTATAACTGGATGTTTACATATATACATACATACGTATATACATACAGGCGCTTATTTACACACATGCACAAATGCGCTCATATAGTTGTACTCGCACACAAATAGTAATGCTCATACATACGCATGCTTAATCATGTCCATAAGGAGATAATACTATATAGCTCAGTTTATGTAAACTTCCACTCCAATCATAAGGGCAGTTACATGAAATTGTAGTAAAAATGGGCTATCCCTTTGCTTTATGTGATGATATACCGCCTATGTGTTGCTCAGTACATAAGTAATGCCAAACTGTAAACTGTACAGCTCACAAAGTGTTGTGTAAGAAGTGTTGCTGGAAGTTCCACAACCATCCTGGGATCCCCCTCTCATCTTCCTTGTCCCCAGAAACCATAACTAGGTCATGTTACAATAATTTCTCTCTATGGAAAGGTCATAAGACTGCTGCAAACCATAAGCTGTTCCAAAACTTGTTTAATACACCTTTAATCTGTGTTCAATTTACAGTTCGACCTCTACTGTATATCTACTGATATTTTAATGCTATTTAATTTGTAAGGGTATCTAACAACTAAAGCAAGTTAACTGTTTACATACATATAATCAGGAACCATAATGCTGCACTTGTTCACCATATGCTCTAAATGAAGATGTCATCCACTGGGTACTGGAAAAAGTAATATTCTACTACGTAAAACTTTCTTTAACATATTTGAATTGTCATTATTAAGAGGATTTTGTCACCTCCTTCTATTGAGCTAGTGCATGTGAATGCTTACATTCTGCTTTAACTAGTTAAAGTCAACATAGAGCAGGAAGTTTTAGTGTGTGTAGTCAGATGGATCTTGGAACGACTGAAAATTTTTGTACAATAGTTAGATTTGTAAATAGTTTTTATTGATCTCTTTCAAATAATAGTAGTATCTGGATAAGCACGGGGGGAGGTCTGAAATGGGGAGTTGTCACTGTCTCTTACTATCACTATACATTGACCTATCTAAAAATGCTTTTAACTACTGCTACCTTTGTTACATTTTCCTTTATAATTCAGTCACATCTCCTTGTTTCACTATATCTAACTTTAGTATAAACTGTCAGATCACCAAAGGTACTCCCAATGATATCACAAACAACACCAAAGAAATATGAGGCAAAAGCCAAAAAACAACGCCAGTTCCACAGAAAGATTTAATTCAGCTTAGCGCCTCGGCATAATAGCCTTCAATGAGCATAAATTACAGAACACACCCTCTCATATAAATACTATAATCAATTAAACAATTACATTAAATTAATCAATCACACTCATATAAAGATTTAAAGAGAACAATACATATCTAGAAAAACTACTATTTATAAAATTACAACAAACTTTTCCAATTTACTTCTAAATTTAAACCATTAGGTGACATAGTGTTATATTTTAATATATAAATAGCTTCTTTAAATAATAAAACATTTTTTATTAACCTATCATCACCTTTTTTAATAAGAACTTTCTCAAGAATACAACATTCAAATACATCTACATTACTATTATGAACTTCCATAAAATGAGAAGCAATTGGACTATCTAATATACCTCTTTTTATATCTCTAATATGTTCTTGCATTCTAGTTTTAAATTTTCTCTTTGTCTCCCCTATATAATAAAGTTTACATGGACATTTAATGCAATAAATTATACCTACAGAATTACAAGAAAAAACATTATTTGGTTTAAAAACAATACCATTAATTTTATCAAAATATAACTTCACATATTTACATATATTACAATGGCCACAGGCAATAGTGCCATATGTCTGTATACTATAATTAGCCTTATCAGTAGGGGAAATATAATAAGCTTTTATCAGTTTATCTGATAAATTTTGGCCTCTCTTAAAGGCTATTTTAGGAGCATTAGTAAAAAGTTTATAAAGATTTTTATCAGAAGTCAAAAATTTCCAGAAATATTTGATAATATCCCAAATTTTATTGCTAAGTATATTATAAGTAGTAACAAAGTAAATATCCTGGATTTCTTGATCAAAAACTTTTAAATTATTATTCCCAGTATTATTAATATTTTTAATATTTTTAACATATGGCAAAAAAATAAAATCTTCTCTATTCCTGTTAACCATTAATTTATTGACATTACTATTATTGTTTTTATCTAATAATTTATTAATAGATATATTTAATATCTCCATACTATAACCTCTTTTTAAAAACATAATAATACAATCATAAATTTTTTTCTAAATCTATTTCATTATTACACAATCTAGATAATCTGATAATTTCTCCATAAGGTAAGGCTAACAATGTATGTGAAGGATGGCAACTAGTTCCAAAAAGGAACTGATTTCCATCAGTAAATTTACGATATACAGTTGTTTGGATCCGATTACCTGTCTCTCCAAATAATGAAATATCTAAATAATGAACTTTATTACCAAACTGTAGGCCATCAAAATGTAAACTAAATCTATTATTATTTAAATCTGAAAAAAATTCATAAATATGTTCATAGCCACCACTACAGAGAAAAATCAAATCATCTATGTAGCGGTAGTAAAATAGAACATGATTTTGAAAGAATTTATTAGTATATACATACTCTAATTCAAATTTGGCCATAAAAAGATTCACATACATGGGGGCAAATGATGCCCCCATGGCTGTTCCTTTAATCTGGTGGTAGATAATTTCATTAAAACTAAAGAAATTATTGGCGAGACAAAAAGAGGTTAAATCCATTATAAAATGGGTAGTTGGTCTATCTCCCAAAAAATAGTATAATGCTTGTAAACCATCTAAATGTTTGATGTTTGTATATAAACTCACAACATCAACACTAACCCAAAACATATTATCTGTCCAAATAACTTCACTTATTTTATCAATAAAATCAAAAGAGTCTTGAATATAGGACTCTAATTTCTGCACATATGGTAACAAATGGTTATGTATGACAATGCCCATATTTCGACAAAAATAATTACTGGCTGAAACAATAGGACGACCTGGCGGATTTGCCATACTTTTGTGCAGTTTCAGGAGGCAGTAAAAAGTGGCCAAATTACAATCATCCATACAAAATTTTCTATCAAGGTCATGTTTAGAGAAATATCCCAATCTAACACCTTTATCTAATAAATGTGTACATTCTTTCATAGCTGTTAAATAACTATCAAGATCACTCACTTCATATGTTAATGGGTCATTGAGATGTGTCATGCACATATCTAAATATTGCTTATGATTAAGTAATACTACTTTATTACCTTTGTCAGATCGTTTAATCCCAATATCATGTCTACTTGATAAATTTTTCAAGGCATTCCACTCATTTTTTGTCATATTATACCTCTGATATCCTTTATTCGCTGAAATCATCATTTCTTGAATAGAGAAGTGCACCATTTCAGAAAACTGAATAATGGTAGAATTATTATAGGGAGGAATAAATTTACTGTGAAAATCTATACCCACAGTATTGAGTAAGGAATAAGCATGAAAATATGTAGATAATGACATCTCATCAGAGAGACAGGAATAATAACTATCCACAGTAGTATCACTATCATTATTCCCCTCATCTGAACAAACATCATCATGAAAAGAGACTTTTTTGTCATTAGAAAAATAGTATTTCAAATGAAGTTTTCTGACAAATTTAAAAATCTCTTGTTTGAGTAAATGATGTCTAGGTATAACAGTAGGAACAAATTTTAGATCCAAATTGAGTACAGATATTTCTTCATTAGATAAATTACAGCCAGAAATATTAACTACATTAGAATCATTAGTAAAGGCAGAGTTCACAGAATCAATTCCATCTACCCCTCTTAAACACTTGTTTAGATTGTCCTTCACCCGACGAAGAACCCGCATCATAGCCTTTCTTTTTATTTCCTCTTTTGGAATTATTGCCTTCATTCTGAAAGCGTTGTTGGTGAGTTAAAGGATCTGTAGCAGCTGGAAGGGGAGGAAAATCATTATAATCAGCATCTGAGTCTGTAGTTTGACCATAACCTTCCGAAGAAGCAAACGACACAGAAAGTTGTTTTTTATTATTTGATTTTATCTGTTTACTAAAGGGGCGGGAAAATGGTTTCCGTTTCCAAAGAAACGCTCACCCGTTATCATAATCTTTGATATCTCTTTTAATTTTCATTGATTTATACTGTATTTGTTCACTTTCATATTTATTAAGATTTTATTTTAAATTAACAAAAATGTCATTGACCTTGACAGTACCAATATCTACTAACAGTCTAGAATGCATAGAATGCAATTGCCTTTGTAATTTTTGTAAAAGTAATTGCTCTCTGTCCACAAGTATCTTCACCCACTCCATTGCACAATTATGGGCCGCCGTAAGCCAGCGGTCTTTAAACAACAGATCATCTTTATCAACTCCCAATGATATCGTTGGAATCATGGAATGTCAAGGGTTTACAAAATAATAAGGAAAATAACCTAGTGTTACATATAATATACAAATTTACCTTCGAGATAACTCTTATTCAAGAAACCCACATGACAAAAGAACAATGGGAAAAAGATGCCAAAAAGAAATGGATTAAACAAATAATAGCTGCTGGGAACTGCACGGATTCTAAAGGAGTAGCCATAATTGTTAAAAATTCTTTTAAAGGCTCATTAATAGCAAGTGGGTGGGATCCTAATGGAAGATGATTTTACCTAACATGCTCTATTCCCTTCTGCAATAAATAAATCTTTATATTACATGTTTATGGACCCTGCTTCTACCAATCCTCTTTCTTATATGAAATTTACTTACTCCTTGAAAAATTTCATACCATGTAATGATCCTGGGTGGGGATTGGATCATGACTAACAGACCTGAGCTTGACAGGACATACAAAGCTAATAAACAACCTGCAGCCCTTGCCAACCTCATAGATGACATAATAGATGATTTTAACCTGTATGATCCATTTGAATCTTTCAGAAAGGACCCTTCAGTTAGTAAATATACATTTTTCTTAGCTTATCATAAATCCTGGTCCAGGATAGACTTTTTTCTAATCTCAACATTTTTCTCAATTTATAAAATAACTTACAGTAGTGATCCTAGAACTTTTTCTGATCATGCCAAAATTAATCTTAACATAATTAATTCCAGACCGAACTCTGACAAACAAATCACATCAAACTGGTCCTTTAACTCAAATCTTTTAAATAGTAAGACTCTCTGTCAAGAAATCCAGGAATTCTTATGTCATACAACAAATGCCTTTTATAATTCAGATATTCCCATTGACCCCCATTGGGCTGCAGCTAAAGCTACACTCAGAGGTATCCTTATTCAAAAAGCATCCTTAATCAAAAAACAGGTTAAATCGCATGTATCATCATTAGAAGCCGAACTAAAAAGACTAGAGTCAGAACGCCAAACTAAATTCTCTATGGATGTCTAAAAACAGATGATATCCCTGTAAAAACAACTTCATGAAGTGCACCTAAAACAATACTCTCTCACAGAATTTAGACTCCTTCATAGATATGCTGAATGGGCCCAAACTCCTTCAAGGTTTCTGGCCAGGATAATAAATAGTAAACCCCCACCTACTAGAATAAAACAAATTGACCATAATAGCAAGTCCTTTTCACAGGCAAGGAAATCATTCAGGTCTTTGAAGAGGTGTTTAAAGAAGTGTATGGACCTCAATTACTTGATGGGGAGGTCTTCGCTGACCTTTTCTTGGATGACCTACAATTTCCAGCAATAGATGACACCCTCAGGCAATCTCTCAAGGTTCCTATATCTGTTGACGAAATCATTCCGTCACAAACAAAGTGAAACCAGGAAAAGCCCCACGTCTGGATGGCTTTGTTGCGGAATTTTATAAAGCCTTCAAGCAACTCTTAGCTCCCCTTTTACTCAAAGTTTACAATTATATAATCCAATATGGCATCTACGATTTATACATAAATAATTCCAAGACTATTTTTATACAAAAATCTAATGACACTAAATTTAGCCCAAACGACTACTGTCCAATTGCTTTAATCAATCTAGACATAAAAATTCTATCATCAGTTCTGGCATATAGATTAGAAAAAGTACTACCACACATCATATCTCACAACCAATTAGGATTCATGAATAATAGACGTGTGGGGCAATACTCTGACTATAGAAGCCATAACCAATATGACAGTGAATGAAAAATCACCCAAGTATGCACTCTCAGTGTATGCTCAATAAGCATTCGATAGGGTAAACTTACACTTTCTTTTCAAGATTATGAAGCATTTTGCCTTTCCTGACGAATATATCAACATGGTCACAACTCTCTATAACAAAGCATCCACCACACTAAATATAAACAAAAATAATTTAAGCCCAATCCAAATAATTAATGGTACAATGCAGGGGTGCCAGCTCTTACCTTACTTATTTAACCTCTATCTTGAAGTTTTTTGTTGAAAATAAGTCAAAAAACATTTCATCACTCCATTTACATCTCCAAAGTTCCAGTTAAGTATACTGCCTTTGTAGATGATTTAAATATCTACCTTAAATTTCCCTTGACTGATCTAGAAAAAATCTTAAGCACCATTGACACGTTTTCAAGAATTTCAAATTATGTCATCAACCCAAATAAATCAATAAATTACCCACTAAACCCCCTTGAACACAAAGAAGTCTTCATACCAGAAACAAAGATCAAAGTTAACGATTCACTTAAATATCTGGGCATAACCTTCACCCACCCCCAACAGGAACTAATTAAAAATAATCTCTATAAAATGTGGTCTAAAATCATGGATAATCTCTCAAAATGGAAACATTTGAATCACCCCCTCCTTTCCAAGACAGTTATTATAAAAATGAATATCCTCCCCAAAACTCTTTTTCATTTCTATGCCCTCAACAAGAACATTCTTAACAGCTTTTTCTCAAAAATGGAAACTATACTAGGGAAATTTATATGGTACCCCAAGAATACTAGGATCAGCTATTCTAAACTAACCCTTCCCAAAGAAAAGGGAGGCATGTGCCTCCCGGATTTTCTAACATACTATTATATAATAAATGTTAGCCGTATTATACACATAACTAACTACGACTCTTTAAATAATGCTTGGAATCCCCTATGATTAAAAATCTACCATTCACACCTAATGGCATCCAAGCTTAATCCTAAAGCAACCATTTTCCTAAAAACCAAAACTATCAAAGACTTTAAGATTCACCCTACATTAATAAAAAATATTGTAGAGTTCCAAAAACTTATAACATCTCTAGACCTAAAAAATTCCTTAACAATGGGCCAACCAATTCACTTAAATCCTAACTTCAAACTAAACAACAACATGCTAAAAAAAGATAAATTTCCTCTCATTAAGAATTGTATAGTCTGGGACTTATAAAATCAAAGATCTCCCATTTGAATCTATTATAGCATCCTTGACAGTCAACAAAAGATATTACATAATCGTCAAACAGATAATATACTGAGTAACCCTAGTTACAGACAAGACAGAAGTGTCGCCATTAGATTTCCAACTCTATCAGCAATTAATAACTCAGCTTCTGTTAAGGTCTAAAATGCTTTCAAATGCTTACAGACTAATAACAAAAATAAAACAGCATGACAACATTTTATTTTCCAAGTTCTGGGAGAGCCAAAACAAGGAAATAACTCTGGACCAAAAGCTTGAGGCGATTGACATAACACTAAAACTAACTCCCTTCAAAAAATTAATCTATACTCAGTTTACGATAAACAACAATGCCTATCATACACCTTTATTTCTGAGTAAAATCAATTCAAATATCTCACCTTTATGCCCTACTTGTCCCAACTCAGTAGCTGATGCTTTACATATATTTTGGTCCTGTAAAAATTTCTACAAGCTCTGGTGCTCTTTGAGAGCACAACTCTAGAAAATGGGATACATGAAGTCCACTCTTTCGTGGGAAATGGCAATTTTGAACATATTTCCTAAATCCTACAACTCTGAGTCTAAACACATTATTGTAACACTTTGTGCATTACTCAAAACCTATATTACACTCAACTGGCTAAATAGATCTAAAACTTCTTGGAAAGAGTTTAAATCATTGGCTACCAAATATGTTATGGTGAGCAAACTAATTACAATAAGCAAAAACTAAATAAAGTACTTCCAGAAATACTGGACTAACCTTATAGAAGCTCTTAATTAGACCCCCATTTATTTTAAATTTCTTTTCTTTCTCTTTTGCTTTTTCCCTCTGTCTTTTCCTCACTTAAATAGTCTTCCACTTAAAACGCTCTACCTTCTGTTTTTCAAGTTTACCAGACGAGGATATTAACTTCCATCCAATCCACAAAGGGATATAATATATACTTATCACCATACCCTATATCCCTAATGGTAGTAGTAATATTCAATTTCTCTATGTAAATTATCTTTTATCAGTGACAACAGTATATATATATATATATATATATATATATAAATATATATATATGGGTCTATCTGAGTTCACCGACATTTGAAAATATCGAAAACGAATTAACCGACACGAGAATGTCGAAAGTCACGTCACCGACGCCAGAAGATCGACGAGGCAGAAGACCGACGGAGGAAGACACCGACGCTGAGAAGCTGCGATGGGGAAAGGATATGTAAGTCTGCGGTAGTGACGGACGATAGGGTGCGATGCTGGTGTTTAGTAGGGGTAGGGTGGGGTAAGTGAGTTAGGGTTAGGCGGGTTAGGTGAGTGTCTTAGTAAGGTAAGTGTGCGATGTTGGTGTTTTGTAGGGGTAGGGGATAAGTGAGTTAGGGTTAGGTAAGGTAAGTGTGCGGATGTTGGTGTTTTGTAGGTGGGATAAGTGAGTTAGGGTTAGGGGGTTAGGTGAGTGTGCGGTAGTGACGGACCTTAGGGTAAGGGTTTGGGTCAGGGTTGTGGATAGTTGTGTATGTATGGGTTAGTGTTTGTTTGTAAGGATTTTGGTGTGCTTGTGTTGTGTGTGTGAGTGTTGGATAGGGAATGTGTTTTGTTTGTTGGTATGTTGTGTCGGGTGTATGCGATGTCGTGTTTGTGAACTGTCGATCTTCTGGCGTCGGTTAAATGAGTTTCGACATTCTCGTGTCGGTTAATTCGTTTTCGATATTTTAAAATGTCGGTGAACTCAGATAGACCCATATATATATATGATATATAATATATATGATATATATATATATATATATATATATATATATATATATATATATAGTTAATTAGAATAGGTTTAGATATATGGGTACATATTATCTTATGGGATAATTCAGTTTGTGCAATTGCTAAATCTTCCTTTTATGACCTTATGTTTAATTGTAAGCATTTGCTTAGTAAATGTTAATTATATTTGCTGAAGTCTATTATTGAATGTACCTGACAACAAACAAATATCGTAAGTGAATATAAAGTTCTTTCTTTCATTGTTTGTTCTTCTTTTACCTGTATTTGTATTGTATACTGAAAATTGTAATAAAAATCATATTATAAAAAAAAAGATTTATTATAATCTAATAACTTGCTATAGAACACCTTTTTTTGTTCCCTGATGACCATATAAGATTTTATTTATTTATTATTTTATATTAGTTATCTTTCATTAACTGGGTTAGGTCTAGTAGGCTAATAGCCTCTTTTCAGGAAGACCCAAAGTGCTATTTATATTACTAGGGAAAAGTTGGCCGTGGCATCAGGGAACTTACACATTTTTATCAATTATTATTCACCACCAGCCCAGCATGAGTGCTTGTACATGTCCCATTCCTGATGCAGTGGCAGCTGGGAAGATGATGTAAGAGATAGATGCAATGGCTGTTGGGGCAGAGGCAAATACCAGCTCTAGTGTGGAAGTGAGAAATTATTTGGAAGACTCAGAGATTGTGTTTCAAAAACAATTATTCAAGGCAAAGTATAGTGTGCAAAAAAGGACTGCATTATTACAGCCCTCCAGATGGGGAGAGGGGGTTGTAGGATGATATACTTTGTGAAATGATCGTACAAAGTGAGCCAGAAAATGATGTTTCATGAGGAGACATAATGGAAAAAAATTCAGGGAGAAAAATCTGTGAATATTTTCCATAAATAAAGACAGGCTCCAAACTAATGTCACACTCAAAAAACTTACAAGCAATAAAAACAAAAACCAGGTACTAAATATGGACACCAACTTTAATGAAGCGCTTTTCGTTATTTTTTTATTATTATTTTAAAGATTTATTAGAGTGGTTACATTTTTTTTGATTTGCTTATGAAAGAGTGTGAAGTTTATTTTTATATGCCGAATGCTTGAATATATATGTTTAAATTAATTTTTACTTAATTATGTGAAGTTTATTAGATGGATGATATTGCTTTAAGACCTTGATCATGTGATTTTTAAAATGGTATTTAAAATTTTGAGTCAGTTTGTTGAATGTATCTGAATAAGTCCAACTAATTTGTTGGACGAAAAGCGCTTCATTAAAGTTGGTGTCCATATTTAGTACCTGGTTTTTGTTTTTATCGTTTGTAAGTATTTTTCACAAGAAAGAATCACCTAAAAGAAAAACATATCCAGAGACAATTGTTAGTCAGAGGGAGAGCAGAAGGAGCAGAAAAGAGAAGAAATCAAAAGAAGGTATGCTGCAAGGATTCAAAGTAAAAGCAGCATGGAAATGCACAGATATGAGTTATGGGACATAGTTATTCTTCCAATGGGTACTGAAACACATGAGGTAAGAGCCTTTATTATGATAAATAACGAATCATTTTGCGACATTATTTTTGAGACTGCACCAAGTATGGAAAGATTTCTGTGTGAATATAAAAAAAAATAAATAAACAAAATGATAACCCAAAACAACCCCAAACAAAAAATAAAATATACATACAGCTCAGAACAGAAGTTGAAAGACAGACTTAAAAAAAACATTTAGAGATTTTGTAAAGAAGTGATGGACATTTCTAAAGTGTTGGATAACAGGGTCTATATTATATCATCTACCACTTAGTTTGTCAAACGCCTAAATGTCGACATCTAAGGGTCGAAAACTTACAATTTCAAATGGTCAGTTAAGCGAATTCTTTCATCGGGAAAGAACATGCTTGTCCAGTATCGGAATTTGCCCTTTCCCCAAATGTAGAGCGATCTTGGCATTGGTATATTTAGTTAGAGGAGTGTGGGCTGCAAAGCCCCCCACTTTGTTACGGCTTGGAAGTTTATGTTAGTTTGGCATGGTCAAGCGAATTATTTCCCGATGAAAGAATTTGCTTAACTGGCCTTTTGATATTGTAAGTTTTCGATCCTTAGCTGTCGACATTTAGGTGTTTGACAAGTTAAGCGGTTGATGATATAATATAGACCCAGATAACAGGGATTTATGGACTGGCACATGGGATTGCAATGTTTTGAAAATGGAAAATAAAAAGAAATCTTACATATGGCAAGTATTATACATGTTGAATGTAATAAGGGTGTGGTAAAATATTGGGAACAACCAAGAACATGTTTCTTTTTTGGTAGAGAAGGACATTTAATGCGCAATTGTGATAAAAAGAATTGTTAAAAATGTGAGAAAACTTTTAATTATGCGAAAGAATGTGAACATGAATGTTATAGATATAAAAAACTGGACACGTGGATGGATTGTGAAGAAAAAATGTTGAAACAGATAGTGAAAATAAGTTGCCAGATAAAAAACAAATTAATGAAACAAAAGTAACAACAGAAAATAATTTAGAAAAAAGATGGTAATGAGAAAAAGAAGAAGAAGATGAATTAAAAATAGAGTCAGAGGTCAGTGATGAAGAAGATATATGCTGGAAAACAGTAAAGGGTAAAAAAGTTCTACTGGTAAGCAAGTAAAAGATAGGAAAGGGAAATTTAAAAATACAAACTTAAAAGAGAAAAATAAAGATAATAGATGAAGAATGTTGTTGTTGTTGTTGTTTTTCTTTTGGCTTTTCCTGGTTAGGGGTCGCCACAGCGGAACTCCGGTCCGCTAATGACTGACAGTCGATTTTTATGGTGCTGAGGTGCCAGCTCGACACCCAACCTTCAACGAAGGCATGCCCATTCACGCATGTCTTTTGAACGCCACCCGACCGCAGGGAGGACATGCAGACTCCACACAGAAGGCGCTCCAGCCAAGAATCGAATGGGAGAACCTCTTGCTGTGAGGCGACAATGCTACTGCTACACCACCGCGGCAGATAAGTTAAGGGAATCATCCTCTTATCATGCTGGTATTTTAACTATATTATTCTTCATCTATCATCTATTAAAGATAATAGATGAAGAATAATATAGTTAAAATACCAGCACAATAAGAGGATGATTCACTTAACTTAAGGTATAGAGAAACCAATAACTTAAGGATTCTTTCAGTAAATGTCAATAGTATAAAAATAAAAACTGAAGGATAACAATTTTAGGGTAGCGTAAAGACTGTGACAAAGACATAATTGTTTTGGAAAACACAAGGTTTTTAACAAAAGAAGAAAGATGTCAAACAGAAAGAATATGTATTGGAAAGATAATTTGAACTCTGGTAATGCTCAGATTATAGAAATCCTATGTACAAACATAGTGAAAAATTCTTGATGTTACATTAGCTAATATGGGAAGACTCACTATTATAGATTTAAGATGGCAGGGTAATGTTTATAGACTTATAGCTATAATGGCATATACTTCTTATAAACAAAGGGAACATTTATTTAGACAAATGTTAGAATATGTAGTAGTAAATATGAACATTATAATAAAAGGAGATTTTAATTGCAGTTTAAAGGGAAAGAAAGAAAGAAAGAAGAAGAAAAATATATTTTTAAGTAAAGTGATAGAAGTGATGAAGTGTGATAAATTAGTAATATGGAATAAAGAAACATGGGAGTATAGAAAAAGCACATTAAAATCTGAAACTGTCTATTTTTAATCTCTGAAAGTATAAATATAAGGGAAGGAGACTCAGTTGTAACAGGATGTACAGATAATCTAACTATATGGATAGAAATAAATTAAAATGAAAGAATACATAAAAGAAGTTAAAGGCATAAAAAGAATAAATGAAACAAAAATGGAATGAAAAGGAAAGGAGATGATAACACAATTATGGAGAAACCATATTACCACAAGAAAGTTCTTTAATACCTGGTGAGAATGGTGGATCATTTTCAAAACAAAATATAAAAATGTTTTTATAGTGGGGAAATAAAACAAAAATATGGGAAAACAAGGCTATACTAAAATATATGAAGACATGTTTGAAAACATAGAAAGGAATAAGAAAGAATATTTTGTAAAGAGAAAGAATTATATAAAAGAAATTACAAGAAAACTAAATGATCTTTGTATAAACAAAGGTATTTATTACAAGGCAAAAATGAAGAAGTATCAGCAAGAAAAATAGTAAAAGAGAAAAATCTCAAATTATGGAAATTATAATAAATTATGTAGAATAAATATTTAAAGCAACAAGGGTAAATACAATAAAACATAGAAATTAAAATAATTTTCAAAACAAATGAATAAGAAAAATGAAAAATAAATTACTCTGCTTGAAATGAATAATGTATTGAAACAATTAAACATAAAATCAGCTGCAGGTTCAGACAAGGTGGGATGTGAAATGTACAAATCTTAAAAGAATGGCAGAAAAAATATATTTTACAAGTTTTAAATAAATGGCTAAATGAGGGTTTGAAGCATGTGATATATATAGTGGCATTTTAAAATTCATATGGCAAAAGGGAGGAAAAAAGATATAAAGAACTGGAGACTGATAATGTTAAATAACACAGATTACAAGATATTTATGAAAATGATACAGAAAAGACTTGAAAATAAGATTAATTATATTATGGAAGAGAGGTTGTATGGCATAAAAGAAAAAGGTTGTTAAGAAGTACTAATTATCATAAGAGAAATGGTTGATTATATCTTAGAAAGAAAGGAAAGTTTAAAACTTATGACAGGTGATATTAATAAAGCATTTGATTCAATTGAACATGATACATTATGGGATATAATGAAAGTAACCTGATGAAGCGCACTAGTTAAGTGCGTGAAAGCGCTTGTTTTTCTCCAAATAAATTGTCTGTTTTGCTACTTCGTGGTGGTTCCAGTGATTTGCCAAATATAATGAAAGGTTATTATTTTAGTATCAGAATTAGACATATTTGCATGACAGCCTAGAGATACAGTAAAATAAGGATTTTATTAAATGGATGGTTAAGTAAGAAATTTAAGATAAACAAAGGTATAAGGCAAGGGTGTCCTATGAGTAGAATTTTTTTTTTTTTGCTTTAGTCATGAATGCTGTAGTTAGGGAAGTTAACACAAAAATGAATAATGAAAAATATATTATGCATAAGGATGTAGAAATTCCAGTGTTAATGACATATGCAGATGATACAATTATAACAACCAAATACAGCATAAGGATGAAATAATCTATATTTTGTGTAGTTCACTGTTTGAATGAAATGGGTCTGAAGTATAACAGTCAAGGTATGGAAGATACAGAAACAATAACAGATATTCAATTTACAGGAAATGATTTTAATGTTCTTAGTAAAGATTTATACAATACAAGATGGGAAACATTATTAAAAGAATTAACAGAAATATGTATGATATAGAAAACATACATATTGGCTTACAAGAAAATGGTTAATTTGATAAAACACAAAGCCAGCCCAGCTTGGCAGAAGTTCAAACTAATAATTCACAATCACTCTGCCAAACTAGGTACAGACCAGAAAAATAATACCAAATAGGCACTGGACTAGTGTTTTCAAATTTATTTAAGGCAAAAACAAGACTGAGTGATTTTGTCCTTCCCAACTAAGGATTTCATCAGAACCTGATAAAACGCTCCTAGAAAATCTTTATATAATCAACAGTACTGTGTAATGTGACAGTAAAACCATTCAGCAATTATGTAAAACAATAGAACTAAAATACTATATAACAAAAAAACTTACTGTCTTAAAAAACATACAGTTTCTAAACAAACAACAAAAAATGTAATATTGTGATACTACAAATATATTATCATTTAAAATGCAAAGTTTAAAATGTAAAATGGACAAGAAACAAATGTATAATAAAAAGGACCTATCATAAAATGAAAAAGAACTGGCAGATAACTGAAGAATATATATTTTTATCTCTTATAAACTTGTGTCATAAATTTTAGTAGCAATCTTTAAAGCTTAGCTGATCTAAGTTTTAATGCACTACTTATCAAGATGCTGTCATTTAATCCAGGGGTTGTATCTGCATTCAGTTTAAATTGCCACTGCAGTTCTCTGTATTGAATTAATGTTTCCCATGGTCCTCCATATCATTTTTCAGGGACTTCCTCTAAAATGGCAAATTTAAGTTCTGTGTGGCCTGGAAATAATTCCAAATGCTTGTAAAATGCATTGTTCTCATTGTCCTTTTTAATATCATAGCCGTGTTCATGTATCCTCTTAGCGAGCATTCTTTCAGTTTTACCCACATAAAAGACTTTGTATTTTTCCACATAAACTGATGTAGACCACTCCCTTAGATAAACATTTATAATTCACTGTTCGGCTGATAATCCCATCTCATATTTTAATAGTGTTCCCAACAAAAATGTGGTCACATTTACTACAATTTCCACCCTAATAATTAATAGTGTTAAACATGCCCTTAGCAACACAGTCCTCAAACTGTTTAACTTAAGTTTGGCTACTGGTTTTGTCCCTTATGAGTGGCACAAAGTAAGCAATGATGCCCCCTAATAAGGCTGTCCTTACAACTGACTCAGACAGTTATAAACCTATCAGTCTTAAATACCTCATTTACAAAGCAATGGAATGTATTACAACTGACCTCATAAACTGTAATATCAAGAATCTTATCAAACTTAGCCCTCTCAACAGTTCGGTTTTGTGAAAGTTAGATCCTGTCTATTTAATCTGGTAAATTTCTTTCAAAGGGTTACAGAGCCTATTGACTGTGATCATGCAGTGCATGTGACACATCTTGGCACCATTCACATCCATCAAACAAAAACTAAATACTTTAATAACTAACCAATATGCAATAGGATGGACAGTAAACTCTCAGAAAGACAGAATCCAAACATTGCAAGTTGCAGCTGCTTCAACAGAAAGTACAAAAGTAACTAGTGGTGTCCTTCAGGACTCAAGGCTTTGACCTCTCTTTTTTTTGGTATTTACTTTTCAGATCCCCAAGTAGAGAGATGACACCTCTGGCTAACAAACTTAGCAGATGATTGAAAACTGGAGGTTATTGTTAAGTCAGTCTATGACACCCAAACTCTCCAGAATGAACTTGCTCTAGTAAACTCTTGGTGTACTAAAATGAGCTCAAACTAAATGATAAAAAGTTGTATTATCATTACTTTTGGTAGACAACCCTCATCTCACTTACTGTCTAGACAACACACCACTACAAAATGAAAATGTAGTTAGAGACCTCAATACTTGTGTTGATAGCTCCACTCCCTTTTGACTATCATGTAATAGCAGTTGCCCAGAAATCCTTTTATTAATCCAGCTAATTGTCAAAGGAATATCATCTAGATCTAAACAGGTAATTATTCCCTTATACTCAGCATTTATCTGAAAAATTATTGAGAACAACACTGCTTTTGGAATGTATCTCACTAAATATATCAAACAATTAGAAAGACCCCAAAGGTTCCTAACCAGAAAAATAGCAGACCTAGACTCCCTAAGTTACTAAGAGAAGCTGGAAGCTCTATCCCTTTATTCAGTGTCTTCTAATCCTTTGAGGGAAGATCTCTGTCTTGCATACTGTGACATTAGACATCCAATTGGCCTGGCCCTCCAGTTTTTCCACAAATCCAATATCTCCACCAGTTCCAGAACCAGAGACCTAAATCTTCACCAATATATATATTAAACATGATGGTAGGGCAGGTTTATAACCTGGCTCCTCAAAAAGCTCTGAAATAACCCCCCCCCCCCCGCATGTCGAGCAATGCAACTCACTGTCTCCCTTCAAACATAATTGATGAGTGGATGGATATCCACAGATTTACAGCAGGATTGACCAGTAAGCCCTCCTGGAGAAAGGAGGTGCTGCATCAGGGAGGGTACTGGCAAGACAAGACTGATCATGAGACTCAGTGGCTTTGGAATATCTATGAATCGATGAATCTATAGCTTTTCGATTGTGCAGCATGACTCATTTTCAGCTTTGCTTTGTACTTCTTAATATAGGAATAAAAATACATTCAGTATTCTTGATAAACCATACTGTTATATCAAGGCTACATTTTCCTTTTTGAAAATAAACAGTATGTCGTGCACACACACACACACACACACACACACACACACACACACACACACATACACACACAAACACACACACACGCACACACATACACACACAAACACACACACACGCACACACATGCATGCACACACACACACACACACACACACACACACACACACACACACATGGCACGCCACACACACACACACACACACACACACACACACACACACACACACACACACACACGCACACACACAACCACACACACTCTCAGTCTCTTACCCAATCCTCCATATTTTGACCACTCAGGCAGACACACACACACACACACACACACACACACACACACACACACACACGGTCATTCAACGCCATTCATACTCCCACAGACACCACTCAGAGTGTCATACACACATATACACACTTATACGCCCTCTGCCACTACTTCCTTGCTAAACACCCCTAAACTTACCTGCAACATGGTTTCTCTTATTGACTATAACAGGGGACCACAGCATTTTGACCATGACTGGCCATGCTAATTTACACAGCTGAGCAATTCAATTAATCACACAGCAGAATAAATCCCTTTCTGCAGGGGAGAGAACATAGCTAATTAGCATTAGCCACTCCCCTAGAAAGCCTCATTATCATTTATCATAGTCACTGAGATGGCCTGCAATGGTGAATTTATTGACTGTGTGTAATCACTGCAGTGGGCCTTTCTCTGAATCAGAAAAGGATACTATGAAAATGTTGACCACTCGTGTTAGGGCTCATCACTCACTGTAACATTTCTGAATCCTGGGGTCTGAATTCATTTTGCATTTGTATGCAGTATCAGAAAAGGATACTACGAAAAGGTTGGCCACTCATGTTAGAGCTTATCACTCACTGTAACATTTCTGAATCCTGGGGTCTGAATTCATTTTGCATTTGTTTGCAGTATCAGAAAAGGATACTATGAAAAGGTTGGCCACTCATGTTAGGGCTTATCACTCACTGTAACATTTCTGAATCCTAGGATCTGAATTCATTTTGCATTTGTTTGCAGTATTAGACTTCTGTATGGTTGAACACTAAGACAGACTTTATTCTCATGATTTGCTTCTGTGAAAATGTACTAAAGGTAATTATTTTTGAGACTACATTTCCTTATAAAATATTCCTATTTTTATTATTTTTGTAAAAATACAGATATTCAAAGATCTATAGAAATATTTGATGCACCTACTTCTTAAGAAAGCTATGATCAATATCAAGAACAGCCATGCGTCCTACTTTCCATATTTATATCATCTGTCAAGCCAAAACCTCTTCTGCTGCTTGCCATCCTACGTTTAAAGCCCTTAAATATGTTTTGTTTTGTTCTGCCCTAACTGTAGGCATTATTAAGCATATTGTATAACTAATCAAAGATTAATTTGATGAGTGCTGTTTTGGGTCCCTATCAGTTTATCAAACACATTATTCTGTGAACACTTCTTCGGTGGACTCAATTCAATGAAATCTTATTCTGTTGAATGATTGTTTTATTCCAAGTTTTTCCCAGTGAAAAACACAGTGGACCATCATCCTGGAACTGCCCTTTTCCACAATGTAGTGCAATCTCAGAGTTGGTATATTTAGTTAGTGGGGTGTGGGGGAGTAGACCCCACTAGGGATGTGTTTTAAATAGTGCTGTTTTTGTAGCAGTTGCTGGGTTTGCCAAGTGGTTATTTACCCTGGGAAAATATTTTATTTAAACGACCATTCGACTGATTAAGTTTTGTTTAACTGAGTTTGATAAAGAGGTGTTTGCAGAATAGTGTCTTCAGTTAACTGATATAGACCCGCTGTTTTACAATGTGCACATGCAAAAAAGGAAAAAAAATAGTAAAGGAAAACTAAATTTTGCACTTCATCAAAATTGTTTTCTTTCAGATGCAAAGACCACCCCTTACAGCTCCATTCAAAGACAGGCAGTCTGCAACTCTCAATTCTCCACATTATTATTATAACAACTTTAAAATCTCATGGCTGGCCCCTTGTAGAATAAAGCCCTGACTGCATACCTCTCAAATGTCCAGTTTTTATAGAGGGTCCAGATTTTTACCTCATATTTTGGTCTGTTTCTCATAAAATTTGTGGCTTTCTAACAAATATTTTAAGACTGAAGTATCTGTATAATGATAGACATTTGAGTTTCAGATTTCATATCCTTCAAAAAATATAAACTAATGCAAAACCATTTATTCTATTGACTTTCTAAGTTTATTACAGTGATATTTAAAAATTGTCCCTATTTTGAGGCCTTTAATCCCCACCCCACCCCCCATTATATTTGGCTTTGTCCATAATTCTTGTGTTAAGACGTTGAGAGGTATGCCTGACTGTGACCCAGAAATTCCAGAAGCAGTTAGTAACATATGAACTAGAAGAGTTTAGAAAGCAGAGCAGGAGACATTGACTGATGCTATCTTCCCCATCCTGGATGGAGGCAAGTAATCTGGCATACAATATTCCCAGCACTTACTAGAAAGAATATACGGCATGCAGCATATGGTTTGGAGATATATGTTTGGCTCTGACAAGCTGCTGTTGCACTATTATTTTTGTTGGTTATGTGCAAGAACAAGCACTTGCATAGCAAAAATCTTAACAGGTCTTCATATCTCGAGCACATATATCAGACACCTGGAGTGAGGTTAGGGCCAACATGTAGAAAATCATGATTGGCTCTCACTCAGATGATTGGGAACAAATGGGTACATTCCCAGCAGTTGAGCTTGTGTGTCAGCAGTTATGGAGCAAATAAAGGATCAAAAAACAAAAAAAAAGACAAAAAAATGCAAAATCACCATATCATTGGCAAAACTGCAACTTCATGGATGCAGGAATTTTAAGAAAGTGTGATTTCATGCAATTAGGTATGACACGATAGCACTTAACATATGCAGTTAGGGGATTGTAATTAAAGCACCTGTCACTAAATATGCAACAATGAAAGCTACTCTCTTTCAAAAAAAAAAAATCTCAAAAAGGGGGCCCTGCCCACGTTAGTAATGGGTGCTAAGCCTAACCCTAATGCTGCCCCTTTCTCCAACCCTAACTCTATAACTTAACTTAATAAAAACCTTCCTGCAACACTACCAGTGCACAAGACATGCTTAGTAACACAAAAGCACACACTAACAGCACTACATCTATCCCCTTACCATAAAATGCAAATACTCACACACAAACCTAGCAACACCTACTCCCCACATATTCCCAAACCTGACCCTAACTCACGAACACACACACACACACACACACACACACACACACACACACACACACACACACACACACACACACACACACACACACACACACATGCACACACTCGCTCATGCACGCACGCACACACACACACACACACACACACACACACACACACGCACACGCACATACGCATGCATGCATGCACACACACACACACACACTCAAGTGCTCTCACCTCCTCCAACCCCACTCAACGAAACAGTCCCTCGACATCTGTACATTCAGTATTAAATACCACCCCTGTCACTCTTTGATCAAATGGAGGGAACACACACACACACACACACACACACACACACACAAATATATATATATATATATATATATATATATATATATATATATATATATATATATATATATATAAGTTAATCTCTTTATGGAGGACTATTACAACGAATCCAGCAGTAACTGCAATTTATAATGCTGAACTCCCGAACATGCCCCTCCCTGCACGGCCCATGTTAGAACTTGAGTCCACAGTGGTACGGATTTTTGGGATTCAGTGTTTTTCAAGTTTTAAGTCATAGACACTGTTTCAGGATTTAGGCTACTGTGATCTGGATTGCTGGATTTGAGTTTGTGATCCTTGAGATATATAGATAACAGATTAAAATGCCATGACTTCTTTGAATTATACACACTTTTCATTTATTACCATTCTACCCACATCATCAACAGTTCATGTACACTAATCTACATTATCATGTCACCTAAACATATTCTAAACACAACATATTTATGTTTCTTGTTAAAAGTTGACAATAAACATCAAAAACTTTCCACTCAGCTTGCATACCAATAGTCTCCTGCCCAGCTAAAATAACCACCAAACCCAAATCTATGCTTAGAAGAAAATGAAAAATGTAAAAAATAATAAACACAGATTGTAGGGGCCATTCAAAAAATAAGTGAAATAGCATATTGAGAGGTGATACACGGTGACTCAACAATTCAGAAACACAAATGATATAACCAAATTATCGAAGAAACATCACAGTGCACATGGTATACATATGATTACATGATGATATGCAAATGAGAGTTAGCATGCTAATGAGGGACATTGTATGTGCAAATGAAGAAAGGAAGCAAGACAAAGTGATTCGGAAATGTGTAGTGGCAATTGTCAGCTATTTTGAACATGAGTATTTTCTGGGGTACAAGATTCACCCATGTTACGATGCTAAGAGTAGCATAAACATTAGCGGAACATCATCAGAACAACATGCATTAATAGCTACTTTTGGCACCAGAGTCCATGATTTTGCATGTCATCACCCTCTACATTTAAGAACAATCTACCATATCTAATATACCATCACGTTCATGAGTAGGAGGTTGATGACTACTCTCATGCAGACAGAGATATCATATAAGATTTAGTAGACCTGTACCATTTCCATATGGAATCAAAGGTGATGCATAAAGTACCTAGCCGTGTGGACACAAACAGTAGCTTTCAGCAGCTGACAGAAGACACATTAGGAGTTGCTCAGGTGTTAGCATCACAAAACCTACATATGTTCCTTGATGTTCATAGGTTCATAGGTTGGTACTAGGCTATCAGCCCTAGGCACTATACAAGCTTAGCCATAGAAATTCCTTGGCTATTTCTTCCCATACTGTTTACTTCCCTGGATCCCTGTCTAGCAGGGCGACAGACATGATCTCTGGGATGAATTTCCTTTCTCCCATCCAATCATCAAGGTTCCTTTTGAAGAGGGCCAAAGAGGCACTCTGTTTGACATGTATGGGCAGTCTATTCCAGAATCTGGGGAGTCTCTGGGTCAGGAATCTATCCCTCCAGCATGTTTTGTTTATTGTGATGACAAGGTTTAGACCCCTGGAGCATGTAGCTCTGAGGGATTGGGATTTCTTTAAGTGTAGCATGTCCAACAGCTCTGGGTTTGACATGGCCTTGTAGGTTAAGCAGAGATTGCCTCTGAGTAGGCGATATTTGACAGAGTATAGCGGAAGTTTTTTAAGGCAGTCAGCATAGGGCATCTGCTTTAGGCCTGTGATTCTTTTAGTGAGGTGTTTCTGCAGCCTTTCCAGTTGTTGCAAGTGTCTTGAGAAGTACATATCAAATGGGGCATTGTATTCTATAATGGGTCTAATGAGGGATGAGTACAGCGGGACAATGACCTCCTTTTTCCTGGATGAAAAGCCCTTAGTGATAAGGTGTGCCACATAGAAGGATTTCCTGACTGTTGTGGTGATGTGGTTATCAAAAGTCTGACCACTGTCCACCTGTGTCCCTAAGTCTCTTATCACACTTTTGGTGCTTAGTGTACTGACACCTATGTGGTAATTCACAGGTACATGTTTTTTCCCAAAGGGGATAACTATACATTTCTTGGCATTGAGCCCATGGCTCTGGCACCAAGCATGTGTTTCTGTAAGGCCCTTTTGTAAAGTATCCACATCATTTGGAGATTCAATAATGGCTCCCAGTTTGCAGCCATCTGTGAACTTTGTTAGCCAGAGTCCCTTAGTATTGGCCTGTACTTCAGAGAAGTAGATGCCAAACAAGAGTGGTCCCAGGACTGAACCCTGAGGTACTCCATTTGTCACTTCTCTGGTGCTGGATTTGGAGTCAGCTACTTTTACAGTGTGGGTCCTGTCAGTAAACCAGTTGGCAACCCATTGAGTGACATAGGGATTAATGCCCAGCTTAGTAAGTTTGTCTATGATTCCAGAGTGGGGGATGGTATCAAAGGCATTGGCGAGGTCCAGATAGGCTGTGTGGACTGCCTTACCCTCGTCCACGGCTCTGGAGACTGATTCAAAGAAGTCAATCAGGTTCAGGAAACAAGATCGGCCCTTCACGAACCCAAACTGGGTGGGGTCCAGTGTTTGAAGGTTGCCAATGTCTTTGTTTATAAGTTCCATGATAATACATTCCATGGCCTTGTAGATCAGACTTGTCAGACTGATGGGGCGGTAGATCCCGGGATCCAAGGTGGATCCCCCCTTGTGGAGTGGGATAACTGTAGCTGTGCGCCACTCAGTGGGCATGAAGCCTGAGGTGAGGCTATGATTAAACATGACACTTAGGTGAGGTGCCAGTTCATTTTGTAGTTCATGTAGTACACAGCCCGGGATGTCATCTAGTCCCATGGATGCTGTATTCTTAGCTTTGGAGAGTGCGTTTTTTACCTGTGTGGCCGTTATTACCGGAATTTGGCAATCTTCCGGTATTGAGATGGGCCATTTAGGGGGTGAGAGTGGGCGAAGTTGGCACTGAATCGAACTGCCAGGATACTGGCAATATCCTTGGGATCAGTATATTTAATGCCATTCTGTTGTAGCTCAGAGCAGATCTGAGCCTTGCCATTTAGATTCTTGACATAGTTATAGAAAGCCTTGTGGTTGTCTTTGGAATCTTTGGCAATTTTAATTTCATAATTAGCTTTGGAGGATTTTATGAGGGATCTCAGCTTCTTACTGAGGCTGGTAAGGGAGTTTTTTGCATCCTGGGATTTTCCTCTTTTCTGCAACAGTTTCTTCCTTTTGTTGTAAAGTTTGTTTATGGCAGGGGACCACCAGATTGGCTTCATTTTTTTGGAGGAGAGCATCTTGGTTCGATTTGGAATGGCACGATTCATGCATGAGTGGATGTGCTCGTACAGTGCCTTAGTGTAGGACTCAGCAGTTGAGCTTTCAGTTCCCATCTGCATGGGTGTCATGAAGTTTATCACTTCTGACTTGAGTAGCATGAAGTTGGATTTGGAGAAGTTTTTTACTGGGGGGTGGGGTGGGATGTGGATGTTAAGGGTGATTAGCTTATGGTCTGACCTGGCCAACGAGGGGGTGACCATAGGTGTGGAGCATCGATTTCCCATTTGGTAATGACCAGGTCTGATATATTGGATCCCCTGGTGGGACAAAGGATTAGCTGATCCAGGGCGTTGGAATTTATGAATTCCAAGGACCAATGGGCAAGATGTTGGTACACGAGTAGTTTTCCCAGTTAATGGCAGGGTAGTTGAAGTCACCCAGTATTAGGGTGTTTGGTTGTATCTTAATACTTTCCAGTATGTTTAGAAAGGTGTAGTGTGAATCTTGGGGCATGGTGGGGGATATGTAGCAAGCACCAATTTGGATTGCAGTCTTACTTAGTGTTATTTGCACCTGGAGAATTTCAGATGCATTGTGTTGGGCAACTAGCCTGGTGGTGTGAATATTCTTGGTGAATATGGACACCCCTCCACCTTTAGTGTTTCGATCCTGGTTTGGTGGCTGAAAAGTGTGGTAAGAGTTGTAGCCTGGTATTGCAGGGGTCCTCTCTGGAGCCTTGAAACAGGTCTCAGTTACTGCACAGATATCGATGTTCTCCATTTATTGGAGTGCCTTAAATGAGTGCATTTTGAGGTTTAGACTTCTAGCATTCAGTAGCATTACCTTCAGATGTTGGATGCTTGTACCTGTTACTGTGGTGGTTTTGTCCTTTGAACGTTGTCGAAAAAAAGAAACTATAGGGGTGGCAAGAGCCTTAGCCATTAACCTGAATCCCAGGGGCGACAGTTGAAGACCATCTCTGGCAAAGCATCATGGTCTGTCAATCATGTCGTCCCAGGAAGACAGATACTAGATCCCCTTTGAATGACACCAGAAGCTTAGCCAATTGTTGAAGTCAGTCATTTTGTCCTTATATTGTGGCATCAATCTGGGCAAAGGCTGGATGCTACTCAGGGCTAGGGTCATACCTGCCTGGGCCACATGATCCAAGAGCTCTTTCATGTCTCTTTTTATGTTGTCCAGGGAGGTACGTCTCAAGCCATTCACTCCAACATGGACAATGACAGAGTCATACTTGTATGTGGAGTGATTTGAGTGCATGTGTTATGTGGCGGATCCTGGCACCCGACAGGCAGCTGACTGTAATTTTCTCCTTGTTCAGCCTGGTGAGTGGGACATCAGTGTGCCTGACTATGTAATGATGTAAAGACCTAGCAGGAGTAGGAACGTATCTGGTTTCCACAGAAAGAAGATGAGAAAGCCACAGTACTGGCATTCTGTGATGTAGACAAGATTTGTGAGCTCCTGGGGGCCATTGACTGCACCCACATTGTCATCACCTCCCACCACTTCACATAGTATCCAGCATATCAGCCAGAAGGGATAACCATCCATCAAATGCCAGGTGGTATGCAGTGTAGATGATATTTTATGTAATGTGCCTGTGCACCAACTAAACAGTTACCATGAATCCCACATATGGCATATATGCAATCTATATCAAGATTTCATGCATCTTGACTTTCTACAGGATCATCTAGTTAGCAGGTATGCAGATTGCCAGCTAAAGAGTCCTAAAAATGTTGTTCCAGTGGATGTCACCATCAAGTCACTCATAACAGTATTACATGCTGTAAGTAATGCAGGACATGCGTTTGGGACTGTGACTGATGACTCCAACTATAGTCCCAGACAATGGCAGAGATGGTTTAGAATACTGCACATATGTATATATATATATATATATATATATATATATATATATATATATATATATATATATATTTGAGTTCATAATGAATAAACGCTGGTGAGTTTGACTGAAACACAAAACATTGAACAAACTCAGCAGCTATTACCATTAATCGCAAGAACATTTATTGCTAAATAAGTAATTAAAAATGTAAAACCAATAAGTTACATTGTGATTACAAAAATTAAAAAAAAAACTTTTATTTGGGGGTTTTTGCTTCTCACATACACACATCTCAGCAACATGAGGTCTGTGCCTCCACACCCTGCAAATTAAATATGCTAACTCCAGGATCACACAGACTTGAAGAACTGGAAAAAGCCTTTGAATTATGCAAAGTGCAATCTAATGAACTTCAACCACTACATAATTCAATCAACTGTGCCACCAACAAAAAACATGATGATTTCAGCATGGGATGAAATGCATGCAGCAATAAATTACATAACAGAGAACATGATTTTCATGTCATCACCTTCCACATTGCAGAATAATATATATATATATATATATATATATATATATATATATATATATATATATATGTGTGTGTGTGTGTGTGTGTGTGTGTGTGTGTGTGTGTGTGCATGTATATATATATATATATATATATATATATATATATATATATATATATATATGGGTCCCCTTCAGTTGTTCGAACTTTCAAATGTTCATAACTCATATGGCCGACACCATATGTTCGAACGTTAGAAAGGCCAACAATTGATAGCGGAGATCCCACTATGATGCAGGACTGGGAGATTCCCCATTCCTGCACTGTATTGCGATCTCAGAGTGAGAATAATTAGCAGGGGGTGTGGGGGGTGCAGGGGGGCTTGCCCCCGTGCATAACACAGTTTTACTGTGTTTCTAGGTGGGTGGTGGTTCTATTTCAGGATGTTGGCATTCGGGTCTGTCGATGATATGGTGTCGGCCATATGAAAGTCAGCATTCAACTGTCGGCATTCCGAAGTAGATCCAGATATATATATATATATATATATATATATATATATATATATATATATATACATATAAAAAGATAGTTTACCATCAAAATGTTGAAAGGGAAAACAGTTTTCAACAAAATTACTGACTTATTTATCCAACTTTGGTAATACCGAATTACCAAACATGTCAGAAATGGTAACCACAACAATTGACATTTGAACACTGGAAGTTACAATGTTGAAAGTACATCTTACCATTAATGATTCTGCGGGGGGGGGCAAAACTCCAATATCACATTATAGTGAGGAAAAGGCAACATTTCCCAATCCGCACTGTACTGAGATCTCATTTCAAAACATAGACTTCATATTAGTGAATGTATACTCACTTTCACTAACATGAAGTCATATATTTTCAGTTCAACATTTCAGGCATTGGTAGAATACATGTCCGACCAACCTATTTTCATCAAACTGCATTTCCAAATTTTGGTTGTAAACCATATATAACATATATATTTTGTGAGTATATTTTTAGGGGATTATATGTCAGATGATGCAGGAGAGCATGCCGGGTCTATATTAAAACATCGACTTTTTAAAATGTTGAATGTTCTAATATCGACTCCTATTCAGCGAATGCTGACAATATTGAACATTCAGAACAGCAAATTTTTTCCCAGGGAAAAAATTTGCTGTTCCGACACACATACACACAACACAAGCACACCAAACAAACAGCAATCCACATACATACACCTAAAATCCTACATCTAACCCTACACTAAACTGTACATACACCATTAGCTATCCACTTACCTTAACCCAAACCTTAACCCTAAGGTCCATCCCTATCGCGCACTCACCTCACCTGCGCCCTAACCGTAACTCACCTACCCCACCCTAACCCTCACGTCCACACAATCGCACACTTACCTGACCCATGCCCTAACCCTAACTCACCTACCTCGTGCCCTAACCCTCACATCCACATAATCACACACTTACCTGATCCCGACCCGTAACTTTCCACCACAGTGCTGAAAATAGCAAAGCCACAGGAACGGCCAACCAAATTCCTTCCCTAGGAAGAAATTCGGTGTTCTGCAGCTTTGCTATTTTCAGCGTTCACTGAATAGGGGTCAATATTAGGACATTCAAAGCTGTGAAACTTCGATGTTCTAATATAGACCCAAGCATGCCATCTGTAAAAAAATTTATTTGTGTTTTGCAACCTTGGAAGTGTCTTCAGAAGGTTTTTTATGTTTTGGGTTCAACTAATCGTGTTGATAAAACAAGATGTCAGTCAGTGAACACTCAGCACAACTCATACATCATAAAGGAAAGGCAGGGACACTTTTCATTTAATGAATCCACACAGCTCAACACAGTTATTGTTATAGTGAATTTTTCATAAAGCATTTTATAAAACAGATGAAATTAAAAATAGCAAGTGTTTTAAAAGTTAGGAAAAAACAGCTAAATATAGATGTAATGATACTGGTTTTGCTTTCTAGATAAACAAACAATATTAAGATACTGATTTAAATAATAATATATGGATGCTAAAATATAACAATAATAAAATATATGCAGACAACAGGAGAGGTCAGAAACAAAGGTATTGCGTGATCAGAAATTGCAGACTCATATACTGCCATAGCTCTCCTCACATGTGCATTATTATATTTGTTGGCATCCTACTGTGGCTTTTTTTTTCATTGTAACCTTCTCCTTCCTTTCTATGATTCAGCATGCTGTTTTGCATACGTTGTCTCTTTGAAGCACTTTCTGTGCCTCCTGTTTTACTAACCAAGTTTAATTAAGAATGTTACTTTTCTGTTCCTGGTTTCCTTTTTGCAGTACTGCATACAAAGGTTTAGGTGCTGTTTTATTACACACTTTGATCTTTGATATATGTCTGCTGTATATTGTACAATGTATTGTTTTGCAATGCTTTATTATCAATGTAATATCCATTTCTTGCATTTAATATGCATAATAGCAGTTACATATGCAAAGTCTTGGTTTCTTTTGTGCTTGCAATGCCATGCCATGCATTACAGAATCTTCATAATGCCCAACCTTTTTCTTTATTTTCCAGCTAATAAAATAGAATGTTTTAACTAATTTACAAAATAGAAAACGATATGCAATAGTGACTCTAGAAAAGTGTATGACCTGAGATGACATGATGCATTTTTTTGAAGTAATAAATGATTGATACACATGTGGAATGGATGCATACAGCTTTAAGGTCACACAGGTCCTGGCTATAGTACCAATGTTAATAATAATTACAGAGGAATGTATGAAAATGTGGTTTAAATGTTTTGTAACATACATTCACCAGTATGTTCTTTTTCATACTTTACAATGCATAGCTTTTGAAGTTTGTTCTTTTATAAGGTCCTCAATCCAGTAACATCGATATGTGTACTCCCTAATGTTTGTCAGCCTCCCATTAAGCAATGCTCATACTGGGAAAACTGGGTTAGTTCAATCAATGTGAAACTCAGAGAACAATAAAGCAAGAGTTATGTTTTGTCTTAGTGTCTCCATTTTGTCCAAGTGTGTGCAACACATCAATATCTATAGAGAGATTGATAGAAGCATAATTAGCTACATAGAGTTCATGGTGTAAGAGCCTTGCCACCTTGTCTGAATATTGTAGAATATACAGGGTAATTATATTGGTCAAAGTGATGTGCAGAGTTGATACCATAAAATTACATAAATCAAATTATAACGTATGACTTCTACCTAACCTGCAGGAGCTAAAATTCAGGGAAAGGATGGGTTTTGAAGTGCTGATAGTGTTTCTCGCATTAGAGAACACAAATGGTCCTCTAATTCTTTCCTTTTTTTAAGCTATGCAACATACTGTACATCAATAGTAAATTAGCAGCTTTCCTCAGATCAGTGTATAGAATGGCATTCCACTATCCATTTGAAGTACAAATGAAAATTATACAATATAAGCTCAATTTTAAAAGTAAAACTGTTTATGTAATTCTCTTCAGCATGTCACTATGTGAAAAGCAGGCTAAAACATTCAATGAGCAAAAGTTTATTCACTTTGAAAAACTCACCAGTACAAACATCGAAAATAAATAAACAGAATAAATGAATACTACTGAAAATAGAAATTAGGAAACACAAGACAAAATGACACCAACAGAAAAGTAAGCTCAAGTAAAGTAAGAACACAATTAATTTTGTAAGTAAATGAAAATGTATAAACAAATGCAAATAACTACAGACATAACTGTCCCATTGCATTACTATAAACATTTAAAAGACTAAAATCTGAAATAAAAGGTAAAAGAAGTCATTACTTTCTTAGTGAAGAACAATTGTAATCTGTTATGAAAAGCACCCCCATCACATGTACAAATATTAAAAAAATGAAAACAATGCTTTAATATTTTATTAACCAGGCTAGCCATTTTTGGGACAAGTGCTTCTGTTCAGACATGAACAGGGAGCAATGGTTGCTTGTTTCTTGCTCCAAATCACACAGACTGGGATTCAAAATTGAATATTCTGCATTCCAAGTTTTGTGGGGTAAAGAGTGCATGCTGAAAGTATAAGAACTATGAAAAATTAAGTGTCAATGGGGGGTATATACAACATCTGACACTATATGAGTATTTTTTTGGAAGAGGAGTATTCCTCCTACTCTGGAATACATCAATTTTGTGATTTGGAGAAATATATATATATATATATATATATATATATATATATATATATATATATATCAAACATTGATTTCTTACGTTTTGCTGACTTTACCGTTTTTTGTGTGTACGAGATCATTTTATAACTGGTATTTTTTTCTCCTTTCTGTCCTGGCAGTATGAACCTTAATTCTAGATGATTGTCACTGGATGGCTGGATGGATGGATGGATGGATGGATGGATGGATGGATGGATGGATGGATGGATGGATGGATGGATGGATGGATGGATGGATGGATTTGCTCTTTCCCTGCTTTTTTTTTTTTTTTTTTTTTGCTGTTTGCTGACATAATCATATTTATATGCACATAGGTACTACATGGCATTACTTTATCTGGCAAATACCTGATGTCAGAATACATGTAGCCATACACAGAAGTACTTACGAATATGATGCAAAGCTAAGCAGGTACTACATGGCATTACTTTAGCTGGTGAATACCTGATGTCAGAATACATGTAGCCATACATGGATGTACTTATGAATATGATGCAAGGCTAAGCAGGTACTACATGGCATTACTTTATCTGGTAAATACCCGTTGTCAGAATACATGTAGCCATACACGGATGTACTTATGAATATGATGCAAACCTAAGCAGGTACTACATGGCATTACTTTATCTGGTAAATACCTGATGTCAGAATACATGTAGCCATACATGGATGAACTTATGAATATGATGCAAAGCTAAGCATGTACTACATGGCATTACTCTATCTGGTAAATACCTGATGTCAGAATGCATGTAGCCATACATGGATAAACGTATGAATATTATGCAAAGCTAAGCAGATACTACATGGCATTACTTTATCTGGTAAGTACCTGATGTCAGAATACATGTAGCCATACACGGATGTACTTATGACTCTGATGCAAAGCTAAGCAGGTACTACATGGCATTAATTTATCTGGTAAATACCTGATGTCAGAATACACGTAACCATACACGGATGTACTTATCATTATGATGCAAAGATAAGCAGGTACTACATGGCATTACTTTATCTGGTAAATACCTGATGTCAGAATACACGTAGCCATACACAGATGTACTTATGAATATGATGCAAAGCTAATCAGGTACTACATGGCATTACTTTATCAGGTAAATACCTGATGTCAGAATACACGTAACCATACATGGATGTACTTATGACTATGATGCAAAGCTAAGCAGGTACTACATGGCATTACTTTATCTGGTAAATACCTGATGTCAGAATACACGTAGCCATACACAGATGTACTTATGAATATGATGCAAAGCTAAGCAGGTACTACATGGCATTACTTTATCTGGTAAATACCTGATGTCAGAATACACGTAGCCATACACAGATGTACTTATGAATATGATGCAAAGCTAATCAGGTACTACATGGCATTACATTATCAGGTAAATACCTGATGTCAGAATACACGTAACCATACACGGATGTACTTATCACTATGATGCAAAGCTAAGCAGGTACTACATGGCATTACTTTATCTGGTAAATACCTGATGTCAGAATACACATAGCCATACACAGATGTACTTATGAATATGATGCAAAGCTAAACAGGTACTACATGGCATTACTTTATCAGGTAAATACCTGATGTCAGAATACACGTAGCCATACACAGATGTACTTATGAATATGATGCAAAGCTAAGCAAGTACTACATGGCATTACTTTATCTGGTAAATACCTGATGTTAGAATACATGTAGCCATGCACAGTTGAACTTATGAATATAGTGCAAAGCTTAGCAGGTACCACATGGCATTACTTTATCTGGTAAATACCTGATCTCAGAAGACATGTAGCCATACACAGATGTACTTATGAATATGATGCAAGGCTAAGCAGGTACTACATGGCATTACTTTAGCTGGTAAATACCTGATGTCAGAATACATGTAGCCATACACAGATGTACTTATGAATATGATGCAAAGCTAAGCAGGTACTACATGGCATTACTTTATCTGGTAAATACCTGATGTCAGAATACTCATAGCCATACACTGATATACTTATGAATATCAAGAATACTCAACCACATAAAACACAGGTTTAATATATTGACATGGGTTTAAGATACCATGGTGATGGTCACTGGACAACTGATCATCAAGGCTTTGTATACCTTGTTGTGTTTTTTCTGCCCTGCTCAGTGTTGTTTATGCCCAATGAGAAAACATTTGTGCTGTACATGAGAAAAGTCTTAATTTGCTGTAATCATACTAGCTGCACCATGACTGTGGTCCTCTAAACAAGCTGGGCCAGAGGAATGTGGCAGGGTTCTTTTGGCACCCAAAATGTTGGAGGGGCTGAGGGCATGAACTGTCTGGCCATGATTCTGATACATCATTGTCTTCCTTTGTGGAACATCTTTAACAAGTTTGGGGTGTTGAGCTTGTTGCCTCTGCAATGGAGAAACTCAATTGAAAGATGACCATCAATGTTTACTGGGAACAAAAACATTAATCCAAAATATTACCAGTAATGACAGTAAGGTCACTTACCATTTTGAAGTGCCACCCATCTTTCCTTCCTACTGTTGATTCCATTATTCTTCTGTTATTCTGAATATGCTGCAAATTAAAGGAGACCACTGACATATCTCCATCAAATGTATGCCTCAAAGCTCACATATGCAAATATGAGCACTACCGTTATATGTCAATATAATTTACTCATACAAACACACATACATAATAGGCATTACTATTATATGAGCATAACATGGCCATCTCCAAACTCATGCACACACATGTATGTGTGTGTGTGTGTGTGTGTGTGTGTGTGTGTGTGTGTGTGTGTGTGTGTGTGTGTGTGTGTGTGTGTGTGTGTGTGTGCATCCCATTCTAAGCCTGTAGATCTGTTAGTATTTTATTTTATTTAAATTTTTTTGTGGGGTACAGCACTGATTGCATTTGACACTTTTTCCAGCTCAGCCTACAGAAGAGAAGATGAATAAAGTAGTAGATAATGGCACATGATGCAAGTTTTACAGCACAACATATAGCACAATATGATAAGTATAAGATGGCTAACTTATGCATTAGACTATATTATTTAACATTTTGCCATCACTGTTCAGACTAAAGTAATTAAGTAAAATGGTTCACGGTTCTAGCATTACTAACAAAGGTAATGACATTCTACTGCTACTTGTGTTAGTGCCACACATGACACAGGAAAGGTGTTAGTCCAAAGAATGGACAGTCTTTTACTCATTTGGGGACATAGTGATGCAAAGCAGTATGCTAGCTGTGATGCCTTTAATAGTGTGGAGCACCTATTACTTGAATTGCTTGGGTTATTGCCTTTATCATGCCAACTTATCTACATTATGCTTCATTCTGGAGGTGGGTTATTTAATTTAGTAGAAAAGTTAGACTTCTTGTCCAGATTTTTAGGACAAGGGAATGGAGATTCCCAATGTTTTGTTTGTATACAGGGAAGCTGTTGTAAAAAAAATGTGACAGCTTATGAGAGTTATTTGAAGCAAAAGACCATAAGCTAGATGGGAACCGAGTTTTTATGTATTTTCTTTCTTTCTGAGAATCTGTGTTAAATATGGGAAGAAGTTTAGCTTTAGTAATCAAACAGAAAGAGACCAGTTCCACTGTTATACAGATAGCCAATTAGGATTTAGATTCTTTACACTGATGTTGCTCTTTTCAGGAGGGATATATCTCTGAGACTGTTTGAAGACCTGAAGCTCTTTTTGAATGCTGCAGTACCTATAACAAGTCAATATTTTAACTAGCTTTAAAGGATCTCTTTACTGTCTTCCTAACCACTGAGAAGAGAAAGTGCAAGATTTTACATGACCAAAAAAGTAATTTTCAAATCTTTTATAACTCTCAAATGTCCAGAATTTTGCAGATTGTCCAGATTTTATGCCTCATGCTTTTGGCCTGCTACTGACAATATTTTCTGGCAAATCTTTGTGGACTGCAGTTAATAAATAATAGCAAATGTGTGGTTTTGACCTCATATCCCTCAGAAAACACATGCTAATGGATAATTCATTATTCTAGTGATCTCCTAAATTCATAAGAATGATATTTATTTTGATACCTTGTCCCCCATTATCTTGACAATGGGGGGGAGTTCAGTGAAGCTTACATGGAGCCAATCTCTGTGTAAGCATAGTGCCGTGGCTCAAACATGGTGTTTGCAGCCTGTGTGATCCAGTAAACAAGGCTGGGAGCATGCACAAGCCTCCCAGCACTATTCTGGCATGGACAGGACGGAATAGTGCAAATCACCTCATTTGCTGGTGAAAAACATGAAAATAAGGTGAATTTGTGATCCAGGAAGCAGACAGACATCCTTGTTGGTGCTGTGTCTGCAGCAGAAATGTATGCAGTTAGTAACCATGTACATTTCTGCAAAAATCAAAATGGGGACATGACAACTCAAAGTAAACCATGTATCATTGCTAGAAACACAAACCACCAGTCCCAGCCAGCACTTGAATCTCACAAAATTAAAAATGTAAACCACATAAAAGACACAAAAGGATCCAAGGATAGCAAGGAATTCCATTATAAATCTCTTCTTTAATATGAAACAACAGGTACATAAGCGCTTTCATAGCAAAGCTACTTTATCAGATGTATGCTAAGACACAGACAGAACCATTTATATAATCAAGTCAGTAAATCACATGACTATTCACACCATGCTAAAAGGTATATTACATCTATAAAACAATTTTATTTGTAGAACCCTCTGTGTTAAGCGCTTTCATCTAATATTATAGACTTCATCAGAACACATTCGTTAATTACATACTGGGTTATATACTAGTGTCAAACCAATCAAACTGATTAATTAATACATTAGTTGTATAAAAGATATATATAAAAATACGTGATATAAAATATTTATTCAAACATTAGTTCATACTCATTCCTATAGTTTAACATCCTAAATATAAATACATATTATGCTTTACAGTCTAATATTGGCTTTATAGATATACTATCATTTATCCCTGGGTGTGCAGTAGCATTTAATAAAATTTGCCACCTAGTTTCTCTTTCACCCAATTTTTTTAAGCACTTTAAGGAACGGGTAAATTTAATTGATATTCAACTAATGTATTAATTAATCAGTTTGATTGGTTTGACACTAGTATATAACCCAGTATGTAATTAACGAATGTGTTCTGATGAAGTCTATAGTATTAGATGAAAGTGCTTAACACAGAGGGTTCTACAAATAAAGTTGTGTTTATTTCGGAAATATATTTGGAGTTTCTTGGATCCTAGACACCCAGGACAGCAGACAGAATTGTTGTGTATATTTACTTAGTTGACTTTCGCTGAATACGTTGATTTCATTTGTTGTTTGTGGGTGTCATGGATTCATTAGACGAACTACCATCCATATTCTCTCCAGGGAGGAGAGACGAGATCCAGAAAATGCAGTTGGAGATGGCAATCATCAAGGGGGAGCTCACGCAGCTCATTGAATTAATTAGCCAGCCAGAGGGAAGGAATGATGGTACGGAAATGACAATGTCATCATGTACACTTAGCGGAAGCACGGTTTTGAATCCTGTCCCTAATGGCCAAGACAACGGCGGTGTGCAAGACATCTCATGGATCCACTGTAGCAGTTAATGGCAACCTCTATTATATGTCCGAAGGAGTTCGAGTGCAGGACAATGGATCAGAGGACAATTTTAACATTTCAGGAGCCAAGCCGAAGCGGACGGTTCCTAAAAAGACCTATTCAGTTGTAGGATTATGAACCCTTACAGGTACTGTTAACCCACAAATTTTAATTCCCTTGAAAATACGAAAGATAAGGGTATGTGACATGGACTGGACTCTTTTTTTCAAATGTAATTTTGATTTTGATAACAATAGTTATAATACAAGGACTGGTGATAATGGAGCGACAGTTCAAGGGAATAATAAGACTTTAAATGATTTAATTTACGACTTTGGTAAATAGTTGGGCACAGTGAACGTCTCCAATTAGACAATATGTACCTGAAAAGATGCTTAGATTTGAAAATTGTACCCATGTGCTTAATGTTTTTTAAGCTGCCAATGGGAGTAGATATGGATGAAACTAATATACAGGAATGTAATAAGCTTTTTGACAATTTTGGATACAGCTTTATGGAATTTATTATAAGATGCAATGACAAAAAATTATGTGCATGTATAATGGAAATTGAGCACTTGAATGGGATTATTATGAAGGACTTATTATTCACTGAATGGGAAAGTTTTTACAACACACAATATGAATGGGTAGATAAAAATTGCAAAAAACAGTTTAATTGGAAATGTAAGAAGTTAAAAAGAGATATGGAACAATATGAGAATCAACAGGCCTATAGATGGGGTAATCATAACAAAATCAAGGGCCAGTCACTTAGCGGACAGGGAAATAATGTTCGTGGTGATGATACATATGCTTATAGGGGGAATTATGGTTGGAAAAACAACAACAGGAATTTTTTAGGGAAAAAGAAACAAGGAGCTCCAGGACAAAGGAATTGGAGGGAAACCACAATTCAGGGGAATTGGCAATATCCGAACAGAAAAAATTGGATAAGGAGTTAAACATAGTTAAACACAATGACATACGTTATAGTTTAGGAGATTTTAGTATATTCAATTATACCCATTTTAAATTGGAGAAAGAACACTTCTCCTTGTTTTCTAGGGGTATGAAATATGTTCCCAATATTAATTTAGATATAACTGATTATGTAGTTGAATTTAAGCAATATATGCAAAAACTTAACCTGGCATTGTACTTTCAGGAGAATACAGGTGAAATGTTTAAAAAACATTTAAAAAGGTAAGCACCTTCACCCCACTGATGAATACCACCTTAGCCACATATGAGAAAATAGTGACAGATGAGCTATATGTATTTCAGAATAAATGTAAGAATAAAAAGGTGCGATATAATTTAAGTAAAAAAGAATTTCAAGTTCTGAAAGAAATACAGGAAAATCATCAAATACGGGTTATGAAACCAGACAAAGGGGGTAGTGTGGTGTTATATGACAACTTTGAATATATTAATAAAATACACACCATTTTACTTAATTCAGGGAATTATGAAGTTTCGTCCCTCAATGAAGTGAATATAGGACACCACAAAATAGACCTGTATTTAGAAGAATTCCTATTGGATGATAGGATAGACATTGACTTATACAACTTTTTAAGTGTGAAATTTCCAGTGTTAGCCACCATTGTGGGGATACCGAAGGTACATAAAGAGATAGAAGACCCTCCCTTTTGGCCTATAATATCTGGCAATAAATCCAAAGCATTTCCCTTTGGCAAAGTTATTGACACATGGTTGAAGCTTATATATAAAAAGATATCCCACGTAGTTATAGACTCATGGGATTTTTTGAGTTGACTCATCCCTGACTTGTGTAAAAATGAGTTAATATTTGTAACAATTGATGTCGTCAACCTTTTTTATTGTATTCCTAAAGATGATGGAATGAATCGCTTCAGTAAAAGTATTCAAAAATTTGCTGGATTATCATGGGATAGAGTATTGTTGATATTGGAGTTCATGGAAATTGTATTAAAGTATAATTACATTTTTTATGAAGGAGAATATTACAGAAAAAGTAATGGTGTAGTAATGGGGGCTGCATGCACACCCATTTTTGCTAATTTAGTCCTTCTTGATTGGGAGGAAGAATATGTATTTAAGAGTAGATGGTATAGTCATATAAGCTGCTATGTTAGGTTTTTGGACGACATTTATATTCTGTGGAAAGGGTCTATGAATGATTTGGAAATGTTTTTTAATTACCTTAACCAAACTTGTGAATATTTGAAGTTCACATATAATTATGATAAAAAAGGTATTTCATATCTAGTAAACCACTAAGTGGAAAGCTTTCCAAGTAAAACCAACCAAGAAAAAGTGGAATGCAAGGCACAGAGAGCAGAATCCACAGCCAGGAACACGTAACTTGCGAAATAAACGTTTATTGTGAAAAACACTCAGTCATTAACGCTTTTACAAATAAAAATTGTGTTTTCGTCCTCACACTGGACTTCATCAGATGTTAAAAAAAATCTCTGAATACCATTTATATACACTTAATTAAAACTCCTAACCAATAGATTACTAACCAATTAATTCAAATCAACCAATCAACTTCACTTATGGGCTCATGAATTATTCATAAATATTTCATCATACTTATATAAAATCACTATTTCAAAAAATTCATTTATTTATTAAAAACTTTTGCTAAATAAATAGATTATTTAATTTACACAACCCAACTTATTAAAATTCATATAAAATAATAAATAATAAAACCTAAATAAGAATTATAATAAAGTATATTTAGAAATTTACATAAAATACTGACAGAGCACCGACATATAATGAAATAGCACCACCTAGTGTAAAAAAGTATATTGCACTAATTCTCATGACTCAATTGCCTTTAGTTTTAACAGCGGAAGTATGGATATGTATTCATTTAAACCTGGTGTTTTATTGGCCTCTAGTGTTACTTGCCACCATAGTTCCCTATAACTTATAGTGTCTTCCCAAGGACCCCCTCTACTATTAATTTTAATATGCTCTATTACATAAAAATTAAATTTACTCTCTTTGCATATTTTAGAGTGTTTGTATAGAGCATTTGTTTCTTTTTCTCTCTTTATATCATAATTATGTTCATAAATCCTCCTTTTTAGGGTCCTTTCTGTTTTCCCTACATAAAAGGAACAACATTTTACACAGGTGGCAAGATACACTAGGCCCTTTGTTTCACAATTATATATTCCTTTACTACTAATCCATCTTTCCCTTCTCTCCAAAAAATGTTTTCTTTATTAGCAATAAATTCACACTGGTTACACTTTCCACATTTGAAGGTACCCATTTTTCTTCCACTAATACTACTACCAATCTTTTTAAATTCCTTCTTCTTGTGTTCCAACATATCCCTAATACTATTGGAATTTCTAAACACTATCTTAGGTATACTTGTTGCTCTTCCCTCCAAATCTCTAAGAGCTCTAAATTTGACCTATTCCTTTTGAAAGATGGATTTAGTAACATGATTTAAATCATTATATTCCAGGATAAGGGCATGTTGGTAGTCTTCCTTGACATTCTTTTCTTCCCCTTCCATTTGTTTCTTGTTATTTTCTTTTTCTCCCAGAATAGGTTTAAATCTATTTGATCTTTCCATTTCTTCCCCTACCCTTATATTGCTGATAAATTCTTTTGGATACCCTCTGTCTAAAAACATATTTTCCAACAATACACACTCCTTCTTAAAATCCTCATGATTACTCGTCATCCGTGACCCCCTAACAAATTGTCCTTTGACTATATTCTTTTTACAATGGGTTGGATGTGCACTTTCATAGTGCAAAAATGAATTGCAATAGGCTGACTTTCTATATATCTTCATTTCAAATTAATTAATCCCTTTATATAATTCAATGTCCAAATATTGTAAACTTATTTCTGACTTGTTATAAGTAAATTTAAGGAAATCTGTTGTTTCTTGAATATAAGTCAAGAACTCATTCAATTTCTCAACCCCCCCCATCCAAAAAAATGACTATATCGTCCAAGAACCTTCGATATAGCTTCCAAGTATTAAAGCTCGAATTGAGAATGTATGCCTCTTCCCAATTGGCCAGTACTAAATTGGCGAAGGTAGGTGCACAGGCTGCACCCATGGCCACTCCCTTTATTTGTTGGAAAAATTCTCCATTGAATATTAAGTAATTATTTTTCAAGACCATATCCATTAAACCTGTGCACACTACCTTCTCTTTATGACTCAATAAGCTATCTTGAAAAACTTTATCCTCAAACATTCTCATACCAGCAACATATGGAATAGAGGAAAATAAATCCACTATATCAATAGTGACAAACAACAAATCTCTAGAAAAAATTCTGGTTTAATTTCCCCTTAATAGATCCCATGAATCCTTCAAAATGACTTTCTTATTAATCCAGATATGTTTAGCTTTTATATCTATATATTTGGCTAATGGCAATGTTTTTGAGCCGTCTGCAGACACTATAGGTCTAAGCGGGGGGTCCATATCATCTTTATGAACCTTCGGGATACCATATATTACAGGTATTTTTGACTTGTCCATTCTTAAATAGGAATACATTTTCCCATCTATACTTCCTTCTTGAAACATAGCCTCTAATACCATATCAATTCTTTTATATGCTAAATTTATTTCATTTTTAGAGACCACTGAATATTTTGTTTCATCTCTAAGTATACAGTTCATTTTACCTTCGTATATAATGGTATCCATAATTACCGGCCCTCCGCCTTTATCTGGTTTCATTATTCTTACATTTTGATTAATTCTTAAGACATTCAATATCTTATATTCTCCTTTATCCATATTCATTTTATATCTTACTCTCTTTTGCATATTTCTCAATTCATTTTCCATTACATCTTCTAAGTTCTTGAGTTGAGGGTGAATAGGGGGGTTGAATGTAGATTTCTTATTTAATGTTTGGTTATTATCCAATATATTAAACCTTTCATTTTTAAAAAACAAGTCCATGTTGATTTTTCTTAAAAATAATTTGATATCGAGGAGTGTGTTTGTCAAATCACCTTTTGTTTGTGGAATAAATTTAAAACCTTTTCCTAATAAACAAAAATATTCTTTCTCTAATACCACATCACTGTAATTATAAATATTAAATTCCTTAAAAGTAATTTTGTTTCCAACTGTCACAATTTATTGCCCATTTGTATCCAAATTTGGGTCAGGGGTCTAATATCTCCCCCTCCCCCTTCTCCCCCCACTCATCCGAAAATTTCCTTTTTCAGGTCTCTGATAAAAAGTTTTCTGTTCTCTCTCTAAAGGGGGAAATTCTTTATCATAGGAAGAATATGTATTTAAGAGTAGATGGTATAGTCATATAAGCTGCTATGTTAGGTTTTTGGACGACATTTATATTCTGTGGAAAGGGTCTATGAATGATTTGGAAATGTTTTTTAATTACCTTAAACAAACTTGTGAATATTTGAAGTTCACATATAATTATGATAAAAAAGGTATTTCATATCTAGATACCTACATCTCAACAGAAAATGGTTGTTTCAAGTCTAAAATACATAGGAAAACCACATTCAGCAATTCATATTTAGAATATTCTAGTTGTCATCCATACAGTCAGAAGCGAAGTATTATAAAGGGACAATGTATTAGAGCAGCTAGGATGACTTCTGAATACAATGACATGCTTAAAGAATTAGATAATATAGGCAACATGTTTAGTAAGCGAGGATATCCTTCTAAACTTACTGACAATGCCATTAAATACGTTAAAGATGAGTGGGGTAGAAAGTATAAACCACTTTTAGGTACACGGGCTTGTGAAACTTTGAATACTATTAGTAGTGTTAGTAATAATCAAAATGATAAGTTTCAATGAGCATGTATACTTCAATACAGTACACATGTTAAAGATATACAAAAAATAGTAGAAGGGAACTGGAATATTATGAGAACCGATGAAAATATTTATACGGTATTAGGTGAACATCCTGTGTTTGTATACAAAACGGGGTACAATTTAAAGAATAAATTTGAAAGGAAAGTCTTCATTAGTAAAAATACAAAGAGGGAAGGGGGTACCCATAAATGTGGACAATGCAACCAGTGTTTTGCTATAATGGAGGATACCACCTTAGTTTTGGAAGACATTACTCAAACTACAATAAGATTTAAGAAAGGGAATTGTCGTACACAACACGTAATTTATTTAGCCAAATGTACAAAACGTCCATGTTTCTATGTTGGAAAAACAGACAGATGCTTAAGGAATAGAATATATGACCATTATTATTGCATTAGAAAAAAAGATATTACTAATGCATTATATAGACATCTTGTCAGAAGTCCTAGTTGTGACATGTTCAAGTTCGCTATCTTGGAAGTTATAATAGCTAATCCCAGGGGTGGTAACAGTAGCAAAAAAGTGGGTGAAAGAGAAACTAGGTGGCAAATTTTATTAAATGCTACTGTACACCCAGGGATAAATGATAGTATATTTATAAAGCCAATATTAGAATGTAAAGCATAATATGTATTTATATTTAGAATGTTAAACTATAGGAATGAGTATGAACTAATATCTGAATAAGTATTTTATATTCACCTATTTTTATATATATCTTTTATATATATTCATTACATATATTTTTTTCATTTTTTTTATTTGTTTTTATATATTCTATGGATTGTTTTATTTAAGTGATTTTATATAGAGTAGTTATATAGCTCATATAACAAAGAAGTGATTTTAAACTAATGCACTGTGCACTTTAAGGAATGGGTATATTTAATTGATATTCAACTAATGTATTAATTGATTGGTTTGACACTAGTATATAACCCAGTATGTAATTAACAAATGTGTTCTGATGAAGTCTATAATATTAGATGAAAGTGCTTAACACAGAGGGTTCTACAAATAAAGTTGTGTTTATTTCGGAAATATATTTGGAGTTTCTTGGATCCTAGACATCCAGGACAGCGGACAGAATTGTTGTGTATATTTACTTAGTTGATTTTCACTGAATACGTTGATTACATCTATAAAGAACTGCATCCAAAGTTAGTAACATTTCATCTACAACTGAATGGCAAACACCAATACATTATGTTAAAAAATAAATAAATAAAATAAAACATTACTAAAACAAATATTCATTTCAAAAGCAAATATTCATATTCATTAAACAATTATAAAATTCATGAATGCATATATTATTTCTTCAAACTTCTAGCTCTAAGCCTTGGTTTGATGTGTACCCTATCATTAAGGCCATGCCCAAAGTCTCCTCTTAACCTGATTATCCATTTGGATTCTAACTGCTCTGTTGAATTATTAATATCTCCTTTCCTAATGCTATCAAAAATGCATTCCACTATCATAAACTTAAAAGAATGGGAGCTATCTGTACACAACATATGCTTGGACGGGGCACTCACATTACTACCTTTATTAATGTGATAATAATGTTCTCTGATTCTCTCCTTTAGTGTCCTGTCCATTTTCCCTATATAAAATTTGAAACAGGTGGCACAGTAAGCCAAATACACCACATGAGCAGTGTCACAAGTGGCATAAACTTTGAATTTATATGTTGTCTTTTGATCAGGGTGGGTATACTCTCCACTGCTGTCAATATACTGGCAGCATTTACAATGTCCACATGGCATAGTACAGTGTTTATTTAGCAATCTCTATTTCTTCTTAGGGGCACAAAGACGCTGTTTTAAAGATCTCATATTTTTGTAAACAAATGTAGGTTTCTCAGTTATAATACTTCTCATAGCTTCATCAGTAGTTAAAATTTTCCAGTGTTTCTCTATGATATTTCTATACATTTCACATCACTAGAGTAATACATACAAAATTTTGGTTTGTCATTCTCTTTGCTGTATACTTTCTCTTCAGTATTCCTAGTATATTTCTTACCAAAATAAGGTTTAGTTCTGTCACTTCTTAATTCTGTGACAGTCCTAACACTTTCATTAATATGATTCTCAGCGTAACCCCTAGCAATAAAAGCTTTCTCTAAATATTGAGTTTGATGGATAAATTTGTCATTCTTAACACTGAGTCTGGATGCCCTGAATACCTGACTGTTGACAACACTTTTAAAAGCATGAGTAGAATCCATACTATTTCTGTGTAGAAATTGATTACAATAGCATGGTTTCCTATATAGTTTTGTAGTTACTCCATCCTTCACATCCATTATAACACTCACATCTAAAAAATCCACTGACTGATTTGAGATAATGGAAGAATATTTTAAATAAGTAGTTGTTACATCTAGATACTCTGTAAATTCTCTAAAGGACTGGGTGGTCCCTTTCCAAAGCAGAAAAATATCATCCACAAAGTGTCTATAAAAGATCACCTGTGGACTGAAAGACCCTTCAAACACATGGTCTTGTTCCCATGTCACTAATACAGCATTGGCGTAGCTATTGGCACAGGATGTGCCCATAGCTACGCCATGCTTCCGCCAATATATACAATCATTAAAGACAAACAAATTGTTTTGTAAAACACATTCCAACAGAACAGTCAGTAATTCTACTTCTTTATCAGAAAACTTACTGTGCTTCTGTAAGAAGCATTTCAATTTCTGTATACCATCATTATTAGGAATTACAGTGAATAATGATGAAATGTCTAATGTAGCCAATAATAAATCTTCAGTGATAGATAAAGATTCAATACATAAAAATAAATCACTTAAAAAGTGTTGAGTGTCTCTCAACACATGGAATTTTATTTAAAATGGGTCTAAGTTTCTTCTCTATGTATATGGAAGCTGGTTCTGTACACCAGTTTCTTCCTACAACTATAGGACGTAATAAAGGATGTAACATGTCCTTATGTACTTTGGGCAGGCCTTGAATGATGGGTAACAATGGATTCAAAACAATAAAAAAGTACAATAGTTTGCTGTCAATCAATCCAGTATGAAACAAATTCCTCAATGCATTTTGTACATTAACAATCATTGTTTCAACTTTTTTCTGTGATATTTCCATGTAAAACTGGGTGTTAGACAACATTTCAATCATATCAGTATTGTACCTTGTTACATCAAATAAAACTATGGGGCCACTTTTATCAGCTGGTCGAATAATCAAATTCCTATTGTCTTGTAACTTCCTTAATGCCATATATTCATCTTTAGTTAAATTATAATGCATATTATGTTTACTACTAATTCTATCTAAATTATCTTCTTGCAGCGTTTAAAAGTCTTCTAAACATAATTTTTCAAAAGCTGTAACTAAAGGATTGGCATTAGGTAAATATGTACTGGGTTTTCTAAACTCACAAATGTTACTTCTATAACTATCATTATCCTTAAAATTCAATTTGAACTATAAATTTCTGATGAATATTTTAAAATCTAAAACAACTTCTGTAAAATCTAATTTCTGTGTAGGAATAAACAACAAACCTTTATTTAAAAGAGAGATCTCATTTTCAGTCAATGTATAAGTGGACAAGTTGTTGCACATCCACAATATGCAGGGGTCAATGAGCTATGTATATGCATGGTTAATACTATCAGGAAGTGGGCAGCACTTACTCTTGGCTGTTGTTGCTTAGTGGCCTAAGTACAGTACTGTGGTTGACAGTGTCCGTGTTCCAAGACTTTCTATGCCAACTATTTTGCATGCCAGCTACCACCTACAGTAGGACCTGTACACACTGTCCAGAAGTCAATATCTATTACTGCAGAAAAAATGGATAATTCAGGGACAGGGAGCCACTCATACGGACAGTACAAAGCTCAGAGTAACCTACACAGTGCCTAGCATACCTCTCAACTGTACAGATTTTTGCAGAATGTCCAGAGTTTTGCATCATACTTTTGCTGTTTTTCATGAAATTGTGGTTTTCTGCCAAATCGTTGCAAATCTTTAAAGACTAAAGTCAGAAAGTAATGAACAGATTTTGGTTTCAGACTTCATACTCTTTAGAAAAATGCATGCTGATACAAAACCTGTTATTGTAGCAGCTATCAAAGTTTGCAAGGGCAATATTTAAAACCTGTCCCTATTTCTGGACCTTTGTCCCCCAATTATTTATGGCTTTCTCCAGATTTCTGTCTCTACGAGGTTGAGAGCTATGGTGCCTAGTAGGACAGCAGGTACCTGAACGTTAGTGTACTGCCAGGTTATAAATGGCTGCCACCTCACTGTGCCAGCACTGACAACAAGTCACTGGCCACCATCCATAACCCTGGAATGATAGGCTGTCACAGAAGGACCACAGGTATGTCACGTATATCTGTTCTGCTTGTCCTAACATTGCATTTGCCTGCCAAACTATTTGCAAAACAAGAAAGGTTCATGTCAAAACATCAACGGCAGACAGTGGAGAAGCAAACATCATACTCATAAGAAAAAGCAAGCAAATACCAAACTGGTCTCCCAACTGTCTATGTTTGGCAGAGCATTATTAACAGCCTGTATCTGACTGTCATATATGGGCCTGCCTAGATGTCAGTCTGTAACAGGTTGACAGCTAGGGCCAACATGTAGCCTCATAATAACATAGCAACACAAACTGTCTGATGACCACAGCAGATGTAGTGGTGTAATGATGGACAACCTGCTAAATATGTACACTCAGAGGTGTGAAGCCCATAACCCTGTGTGTGATGTAACTGCATCTACCCTGCTCAAACCAGAAATACAAATACATAACAGCAGCCACTGTGGGCAAAGCCTGTGACTGGACTACAGAAGGACAAAGAGACACACATAAGAGGAAGGAGAACCACTGGCCAGACAAATGAAAAATGTGCACACCAGAACAAATTGTGCAGTAACATAGGTACCCTGCAGGATATGGAGTCAGTAAACATCACCCACAACTACACAACACACATCCACATAAGTGGAAGTTCTCAACAAAACAAAACAAAAATAAAGGACACCTCAAAGACAAAAACGCATGAGAACTCCACAAACCTACACACCACAGAACATGCATAGTCCACACACCATTGTCTCACAACCACTAAGGCCTTACCATAAACCCAACATATTACTCACAGGAGACTCCATCATGAGACACATAGATGTGCCTTGCACCAGGCTGGATAAGGAGAAAGTCATGCTTACTTGTCTGCCAGGTGCCAGAATCTGCCATATCACACATACACTCAGGTCACTCCACAACAGGTACTGTTATCAATCTGGCCTAGTCCATGGCGGTGTGAACAACGTCAGATGTACCTCCCTGAACTATAGAAGATAGACATGATTCAGCTTGCTGAATATGTGTCCCATGTAGGTATGTCCCTAGACTTAAGCAGCATTCTACTGTCATCTGAAATGATGGCTCAGTACAAACAGAAAATGATTGTCAGTAACAATTGGCTTAATTACTGGTGTCATCCCAGGGGGATCCACTGCCTGGCAGCCTGGGAACATATGATCAACAGACCACGCTGCTTTACTAGATATGTCCTGCATCTGTCTCACTTGGCCTTCAGGCCTCTGGCAAAGGCCCTTGCCTCCCCCATAGTGCCTTTTTAGGGAAAGTCTTGGGGTCAATACTACCAACATAAAACACTCAACAAAATTCAAAGTAAAGGCCATGCTGCTAAATGCTAGGAGTCTAAACAGGAAAATGCACTCACTGCAAGCATTTGTAACCCTGGCAGATGGTGACATTTGTGCACTCACAGAAACCTGGACCACAGCTGCGGAGAGCAACCCATCCTTACCTGATCACTCATCCTATCACACAGCCAGACCCCAAATTGTGGGCAGCAAAGCCAAAGGAGGTGGATTATAAATATATATTAGACAGACACACACCTCCATGCTGGTCAAACAGTGTGACACACACAAGACATTCCAAGTGCAGTCAAATGATGACAGGACCCTTATGCAAATTATAGGTAGTTACAGGCAACATATTTCACTCAGGATACCCACCCCACATATCTGACCCTCTACAAATCTATCAAGATTCAACTCATTACCCTGATCCTGGCTGATTTATATTACCCAACCACTGACTGGAAAACCAACCATGCCAGAACAGAAATGCACAGAGATTCCCCATCTTATCAATGCTAAATCCTTAGGACAACTACTTGACACCCCCACAAGATGTGAATCATATTTCAGACATGGCAGTAGCCAACATGATTAACCACTGCAGTACCCCTATGGTATTATCCTCCCTGGCAAGATCCGACAAAAAAGAGGTCATGTTCGATATCACCATCGCTCCTGACCTCCCCTAGCCATGGTAAAAGGAAAATATCTCCCAAGCTAATCAGGACCACAAAAGGGATGGTATAAACAGCTGAACAGCCCCCTATCCCACTGGAGGAACAGGCACCAATGTCCAAATGTATGCAAAAGTACTATGCCAGCATATATATATATATATATATATATATATATATATATATATATATATATATATATACACAGATGCATGGAATCAGGAATACCTGACAGGACAGCATCATCATCCGCAAGGGAGTGTAAACCAGTCTGCAAACATCTGCAATAAAGGAACTATATAACAAAAGAATGACATTGCTGTCCAGGACTGAGAAAGAGCAGGTGCAGAATTGGAAGTAATCACCCCTTAGCCTGAACAAACAAATAAGAGCACCACTGAAATCCTCTAAAGACATGTCCAAGTCCAAGTTGCCCATATCTAAGACAGACAATCATAAGGCCTTCCTCACATATGTCTGCATACCCAAGGAAGCTCCCAGATCTGTGCAGAACTGGTGGTCAAGGACACCACATACACAAATGTTGTAGATATAGCCAATCTACTGGCTGACAGATTTAGCATAAATGTCTCCCCTCTACCCCCCCATCAGGAAAGTAGGACATCCCCAGTACCCGACCACCCAAACCTTATCACTAGGGAACAGGGCATCACTGCCCTCTCAAAGCCAAGAAGACAGCCTCCATGGAACCTAAATACATCCCAGGCTGCAACCTACATAAACCCAGGCATGAACTGGCAGCATCATTACGCACCCTACACAACCAAAGCCTGAGTACTGCCTTTGTCACAGCCGAGTAGCAGACAGCCACTGTCATCCCTGTACACCAAGGTGGAGTGTTCACCGATCCGGGAAATTAAAGACCCATCAGCCTAACTAGCCTGATCTGCAAGGCCATGCAATGGATCATCATGGACCTCATTAACAAGGACATTGGCAAACTCCAAATACTTGACCCCACACAGTCTGCCTTTCTCAGGGGGAGGTTTGTCAGTGAACTCTAGCTGACTTCCCTGAGACAGCCAACAAAGACATGGATGAGGGAAAGATGGTGCACTCCGGCCACCTTGACTTTGCCAAAGCCTTACATACTATTCCCCACATGGCCATAGTACATGAACTCTTTCAACTAGGCAGCAATCCATATATTACCAGATGGGTAGCAAACTGGTTCATTAATACAACACACATGATCATAATAGGGGTAGCCAAATCAAGCAGTAATGAGTGGCATACCACAGGGATTGGTCTGGGGGTTCTGGTATATGGGATATAGTTCCCTGAGGTGCAGGCCAAAAACACTGGCCTATGACTGACCAAGTTGGCAGATGACTGCAAGCTGGAAACAGTCATCAATACCCAAACTGATGTGGATGTCCTACAACAGAGTCTCACCAAAACAAATGACTGCTGCCAGAAACATGGCCTCAAGCTGAATGCCTGCAGATGCATCATCATCTCCTCCAGTGAGACTGATGTCCCCATATATTATCACATTAACAAAAATGTCCTACATACACAATCAGTACTGAGACATTTGGCCACCCAGGTTGATAGCAACCTGAAGTCTGAGCACCATGTTGCTTCCATTGCACAGAAAGTTTCATAGATGGGCCAACTCAAAAGTAAGGGTAGCTAATCCAGGGACAAAGAGGTAATAAAATCCATGTATTCTAAGCTTATAAGGCCAATTATTTTGTACAATGCCCCCTTCGGCATGTACTTCACAAAGCACATGCAGCAGCTGGAGAGACCACAGAGGTTCCTCACTGGGAGATTTCAGGACCCCAAACACCTATCCTACACAGATAGGCTAACAGCACTGTCCCTCTACTTAGTTCCATACAGACTCTTCAGAGGTGACCTCTGTCTAGCATACAAAGCAATTCAGACCCTGTCTTGATGGGACTGTTTCACATCTGGAAGGCAAGGCCCACTCGAACAACCTGTAGGCGCAGCATCAACCTGGTCTGTGATATCAATAGGGCTTGTTGGTGTGACAGATATGTGTCCCACAGACTCCCCCATCTGTGGACTGCACTGCCTGTCCACATCAAGTTGAGTGCCTCAATACCCCTTGTGAAGTGTTCCCTGTATAATTGCATGGGAAACAGAAAATACAGTCCTGTGAGTCTACCTGTGTCCCTGCTGGACAGGTGCAGACATGTCTTAACATGGGCTGCACTCTCGTCTATGAGGGTTATAAGGGCTTCAGGGCCAATAGCCTAGTAACCTCATAAACAAATGTCTGTCAGTGGTTCACCACATTACTCTGTACTCCTCTGCCACTGACATAGCTGGAAATCACAGTGCTATGTGGCATATACCACACATATAGTGAACATCTCTGCTCAGTAGAATGCACTCTGTGTCCACATCAGGATATGACTTTTCAGTTAAGAAGAATACCACACAAGCAGGAGATCCCCAGACAGTAGATCACTGAGGTGCTGGACTGTTTACACAGCTTTATCAGCCAGTCGTCTGTAGCCAGACTTCTCAACCGGCCGGACTGGGCAAGAATTTCTATAGTTTGGCTTACAGTTTTGGTCTGTGCATCATATATCTTGTATTTCTCAGGTAAATCACTGTGATGATCTGTGGATTTCTGTCAGCTAGTAATGACACAATATATTTCAGTGTCAGACGTTATCTATGTCAGAAGATGTCTGCTAAAACAAACCCTGTTACTCTAGCAATGTTCTACATTAATAAGAGCAATATTTACAGTATCTCCCTATCTTTGCACCACTGCCCCCCCCCCCCATTTTGGCAGGCTATCTCCAAATTTCATGCACTAACAGGTTGACAGACATGGCTGTGCACACAAAACCCCGGACCAGAGTACAACTATCTCTGGAATGGAGTCCCACTCTTACTATAGAAGGTCATACTGGCCATGCTCATATACTTAGAGCATTACAGCCCATGTCTAAACCCACATGGGCGTATATAACTGTGTTGTGCATATATGTCTTTGCATACAGACAGCTATGTACACCTTAACTCTGGCTACCCACACCTGTCAGACAGGACTACCCTCAGCTAGCTGTAGGTGGCCCATATGTGATATATGTGCATCTGTTGCATGTGATACACAGACATATATATGGGCAACATATAACAATATTTCAAGCATACACACACATAGTCATGGGGAAGAGAGACAGACAATGATAGTGAGAGAGAGAGAGAGAGAGAGAGACACAGGGAGATACACACACAATGTGAGTCATAGACAGGGATACCCTGAAAGGCATACAGTGATGTCCTGCTGTGGACAGTTGCATACCAGTTGTAACCATTCACATGTGCCAGCATGAAGGTGTGCCACTAAGGTAGGGGGGGTTGTAATATCATATCACCTGCCTGTGTGTGTGTGTGTGTGTGTGTGTGTGCGTGTGTGTGTGTGTGTGTGTGTGTGTGTGTGTGTGTGTGTGTGTGTGTGTGTGTGTGTGTGTGTGTGTGTGTGTGTGTTTGTAGGTTAAAGTATTATGAGGCCTTTTCCACTCAATATACATCCAAAGGCCCTACTGTACAAGATCTGTTGATGTCATTCAGCTTTGAAGTACCTTTGGACACTTGTCAGCCCTATAAGCTCTGTAGCACATGCGATAACTGTGTAACACTATAGTACAAATAACTAGGTAGGTAGAAGTTCTAATCTCAGTCCTGGCAAGTGTGTGTGTGTGTGTGTGTGTGTGTGTGTGTGTGTGTGTGTGTGTGTGTGTGTGTGTGTGTGTGTGTGTGTGTGTGTGTGTGTGTGTGTGTGTGTGTGTGTGTGTGTGTGTGTGTGTGTGTGTGTGTGTGTGTGTGTGTGTGTGTGTGTGTTTGTAGGTTAAAGATTTTTTAGGCCATTCCCACCAAGTACACTTCCCATTGCCCTACTTTACAAGGTCTGCTGATGTCATTCACCTTAGAAGTACCTTTGGATAGCCATCAGCCCTGTAAGCTCCATGACACATGCAATAACTGTGTAGCACTATAATATAAATAACTAGAGAGGTAGGGGTTCTAATCTCAGTTCTGGCAAATTTGTGTGTTCGTATAAGTGTTTGTTTGTTTGTAGCTTAAAGTATTTTGAGGCCTTTCCCACCCAGTACACTTCACATTGCCCTACTTTACAAGGGCTGCTGATGTCATTCACCTTAGAAGTACCTTTGGACAGCTGTTAGTCCTATACGTTTTGTGCCATGTGTGATTAATGTGCAACACTGTAGTACAAATAACTAGATAGGTAGGGGTTCTAAACTCAATACTGGCAACTGTGATAGTGTGTGTGTGTGTGTGTGTGTGTGTGTGTGTGTGTGTGTGTGTGTGTGTGTGTGTGTGTGTGTGTGTGTGTGTGTGTGTGTGTGTGTGTGTGTGTGTGTGTGTGTGTGTGTGTGCGTGTGTGTGCCTGTATGTGTGGGTGTGTGCATGAGAATCATATCCTCTGTGTGTATAGTTGGGTGAGTACCATATCCCTGGCAGTGTGGGTTATACCATTTTGAGGCATGTCCCTCCAAGCACACTACCCATTGCCATACTTTACAAGGCCCGCTGATGTCATTCAACTTAGAAGTACCTATATACACTCTTCATCCCCATAAGCTCTGTGGCACTTGTAAGAACTGCATAATACAAATAATTAGATAGGTAGGGGTTCTAATCTCAATACTGGCAACTATGGTACTGTGTGTGTTTGTGTGTGAAGCATATTCCCTGTGGCTGTTGTGTGTGTTAGTTTATACCATTTTAAGGCATTTTGACCCCCTCCCCATGGCATTACTTTAAAGAGCCAGTGAATGGCATCTACCTTACATGCACCATGTTAAACTATACAGCCCATACCAGTCATCTGTACAGATGTATATGGAATATCCAGATGTTTGCAACCTATATGTTGTGTGTCCCCTAGCAATGGTCATTTATGAGAAGTCATTGACAAATATGTCACAGATACTGTAGGGACAGGCATGACAGCATCAGACTTTGTACCTGTCTGAAATATCATGCTGATACAAAGTATGTTACTCTATCGCTTGTCCAGGTTTGTAAGAGCAATATATGAGACCAGTATCACTATTTTGGGTGGTTTATCTCACCATCCATGAAGGCATTCACAAGATTACTTGTTGTAAGAGGTAGTAAGTTATGTCCCAGGCATATAATCTCTGCAGTGCATGTAATGTGTCGGTAGCACTATAGTATATACAAGTGGATACGTAGGGCTACTAATCTGTCTATTGGCAACTGTGTATGTGTTTCTGTATGCATATCCCTTGTGGCTGTCTTTACTGTGTGTATGCGATGGTTATACCATTCTGTGTGTCTCTTCCACCAGGTTAAGTCCCCCATTGTCAACCTAGTTTTAGCCCCTACAGATGTCATCTATCTTACAAGCACAGTTACACAGTTTCTAATACAAAGGCACTGTGGTGCATGCAATAGTCATATCACTGTGTATTGTATATAAATAGATAGGTAGGTCATCTAATATGAGAAGTGTCAATTCTGTGTGCTTGTGTGTTTCAATGCATGTCCCCATGCAGCAGTGTGAACGTGTGTCAGATGGTTCTACCATGTTAAGGACCTCTGAACCCACCACTGGCAATCCTAATAGCCCCTGCAGTTGTCACCCACTTGAATAGTAGTGGTAGACACTGCAACACTACATTACCACTGTGGTGTTTGCGTTATGTATATAGCACTATTGTTTGTAAAACTTGGCAGGTAGAAGTTGTGCTCAGCCCTTCAACAACCACCCCATGTGCAAGACTATGATTCTATGTGCAGTACCAGCACAAGAGGCCAGACTCGCATGTGAGATAGGAGACACACATGCTAGTGATTGTCAGGTTAGGTTAACACAGGCTGACCTGTGTCAGGAATACAGTCCTAAAACCTGTTAAACACAGTACCATGCATACCCTCATCAACTTTATCAAGGTTGAGTTGATGGGAAAGAAATGGCAGAGGCAACAGGTGCTGATAGGTGAATCTGTTGGGGTTAAAGTAATGGCTAGGCTTGTGAGGGACCTAGTACCAGTACTCAAGTAATGTCCTCTGTATGTATGAGCCTGTGGTACTACAGAACACCCAGTTGACATGTATGAAGGCTAACTGGTAGTGTCAAAGGGTATGTATGCAAGGTCACACTGTCTGCTCCCATTGTCCCTCACACACTGTTGCATGCATACACACCTGGTAAACATACATATAAAGCTGTTCCTTTGGCTATGAAATGGTTGGTGTATTTTCACTCTGCCAAACTCCACATTGGTAATGCCTGCAGGGCTACAGCCTGCAGACACACAAACACACAGACACCTGGAACACAAACCGAATACAGCATGTCAGACTACATTCAGTCAGTGGTGCTAACAGCAATAATGCATCATGGTTCATAAGGCACATACACCTTTATGTGTACCCATAACAAATGCAAGCAGACAGCACCTTACATAGTATTACATAGCTACACTTTACTATATTCACCCTGTGCATCAGACCCATATTAGCCTGTCCCTGGATCAATGGTATGGATGACAGGGATGTGGCACAGGTATCATCACATGCACAGGGTGTGGTGTGGGTTTTGCAGAGGCCTAGACTGAGCCATATGGTTGAGATCATATATGCATGTGTGTGTGTGTGTTTGTCTGGAGGGGTGGTATTCAACTGGGTCATGCAGAGGAGCTATGTGTGTCTGGTTGTGACCTGCCTGTGATAGACATGCGTGAGTGTTTGTATGCAGACAGTCAAGCCATGTGGTTGCCCCACACAGGGGTATGTTGGACAGCTGTGGACCACACATGGCAGGACGTACAGTTCACTATCTCCAGCCATGGACACAGGAACTGGCTCTGCCAGGAGTCTCACTGGCACCACCAGGCCAAACCAGATGCAGTACTACTCCATGATGGTGACTGCTGTCTTCTGGATCCATGTCCCTGACGGGACCGGCCAGGACCACGTGCCCATGGCCTGCTCTGTTGTGGTGCAGACAGCACTCTCCCTTCGGTAGTGCTGGTTGTACTACCACTACAAGAGTGTGAATGTGCATAGCCACTTGGACTCTCACCTGATCTTGTTGCTGACCTACATCCACATGGCTGACACCCTACTCTCACCACATGCACAAGCACAGACATTGGCCAGTCGAGCAATGACAATGTCTCACCCCACTGTCCATCCATGACATCAACATAATAACATATGACATCACCAAGGTCATGGAGGTCTTCACACATGGCAGGAAGTGTTGCATTCATGACCCTAAGCATCTGTTTGGTGTTGCATTCAGAACGTGCCTGTGCCTCCATGATGGACCAAAACACGCATCTGCTGTGACACTTGTGACAGGGGCTTGATGGGCAGCAGTCCTTTGAGAACTCCTGTCCATCTGCCTGTGTGGGACCTCGCCTGTTCTCTGGCTATGGCTAGTGTCTACACTCGCACTTGCCATAGTCACCACACTAGCCTGTTCCATATCACTATCCTCCAACTGTCCATGATCTGTGACTGTGGGGACTGGGTATGTGGGGGCATACTGACTGTGTGCAGGGACATTGTGGGTAAAAGTGGGATGCCAACCAATGGCACAGATTCAGCCCCTGATAACCCCACCTGTGCCTCACTATCACGACCATCATCATCAGAGTCCAGTAAGATGCTGAAATCAGGTTTTGAGGGGGAGAGACCCCAAACCCCATGTTCACCTGTGAGGGGAAGACAACATATGTAAATTAATACCTGCACTATAATGTTTTCTGATACACAGACACACACACACACACACACACACACACACACACACACACACACACACACACACACACACACACACACACACACACACGTGCGCACGCGCGTGCATGCACACACACACACACACACACACACACACACACACACACACACACACACACACACACACACACACACACATGCACACACACACATGCACACATATAGGTAAGGTGGCACAAAGGCATTATACAGACCACACAATTTCTGAATGATGACATGCACAACACACAATCAGACCACAACAGACACACTCTGGAGAGGCCCTCAACAACATGCAGTGCAGCTATGTCCACTTAATGTTGCTACTAATATACACCTCTGAGATACGTGAATAGTGATAGTATGTGATGTACCTTACACACTGCACCTGTGCACACAATATTGATGTACCCCTGTATAGCACAGTGGCAACACCTACAGAAACATACGTGCCAGTATGTTACAGCACCTGTGAATAGGCTCCTGTGATGACCACTGTGATGCATTGCAGTTAACCCCACCACAAGTGACCATGCACATATTGCAATATGGCTAAGAGTAACAGTTGTGTGCATGGAAAAATGCATACCCTTAACATGCCTAAGGTATTGGTATGCCACAACAAGACATTTCCATATTTACTGGCTTCAGGCAGCTGTTCTCCAGCCAGACCAGAGGGACTTATGTAGTTGTGGGGGAGAGGTACTGCCAGCACACTCACATGTGACATTGGTACAGGATAAATGATTCATTTCTGAACATTTACAGTACAAGCTCTGATACTACACAATTTACTGTCATTCACAAAAGATGTGCACTTGTTTACAAAACCCCACCCGCAAATTCAGTCTGACCTGACATATGTGTCCAGATACTCCAAGGATGCCTGTATGAATGATACAATATTGCAATGATGTCCACTGGGGCCTTACCTGGATGCTCCTCGTCTGTTGACTGTGTGCCACCCAGCTCCACAGCATAGGATTGTATAGTTTCCTGGAGTGCAGTGGTTGCACCAAGGTTGAGGATCTCCTCTGTTGGTGTAAGTAGGGGTTGCATACCAGGGACCCCCACCTGTGTCTGTCTGGTCCCTGGATACAGCTTCAGCCCTTTGCTGGGCATGGTGGATTAGGTCAGAGGCCCTGTGCCTCACCTGCACATAGGTATACCCATGCTGCCCCAGATTGTTCACAGTGGCCACTAGGTCTGACCACAGGGCAGTCACCTGTTGCTGCTGCTGTTTTCCCCTCCCAAACATGATTGTGTGATGCTGTCTTATAGCATCTACAATTGCTACAGTCTCAGCATCTGAAAATGGTTGCTGCTGCTGTCTAGACATTCCACCTGAAAGACATGAACAGGAAACACATCACAGGACCTCATACATTGGGCACCATTATGTACAGATCCTGAACATCCACATTTGCTGGCACTATCCACCGTTAACACCCACATCATACCCCTGCCATCTATCAGCACAGTATGTGTGTGTGGGTAGTTTCATCATACTGGCATTACAGCATGCATTGCACTCCTGATCCTGATGTTTCATGTTCCCCCAATGAGGACCATTAATGTGCATAATCCCCCATTCATTATTCACATCAAACAGCACATGCAGCAGCTGGGGACATCACAGAAGTTCCCTACCAGGGCATACCAGCCCATCAGACATCTACCATACACTTACAGGCTATGAGGCCAATCCTCTCCCGGTGTCATACATACCCTTCAAGAGTTACTTCACTTTAGCATGTCAGGCAGTGACACACTCCACATTGCTGGGACTGCTGCATGAGTGCAGGTCATGATTCACTCTGTTAACACACACACACACACACACACACACACACACACACACACACACACACACACACACACACACACACACACACACACACACACACACACACAGACAAACAGCCTCCACCTGGTGAATGACCTGGACTGGCCTTGTTGGCAGCTTGGATGTGTGTTACACACATTCACCCTGTGGGGGAATGGGCACCCTGTCCATATCAGGCAGATTAGCTACCTACACCTTTGCAGGAGTAACATGGTCAACTGGATGGTTAATGGCACATACACCCTTGGGATACTACCTGTGTCCCTGTTGGATGGGGACATTAGCTACTGCCTTGCATACACCTGGGCTAACATGTGGCCTAGGGATATTGCTGCTCAGGGAACAGAGTCTAGTAACCTGGTATAGTACGTGGAATACCATAAGTGGCCTGTCTGCTGTGACAGATTGTGTTGTTATGTGTCCACACACATCAGTGCCATCGACTGTTGGTTGTCTCCTATGGGCAGAGTTACAGTACCATGTATTCAAGCCTACATACCACAAATAGGTGAGTGCTTCTTCAGGTGCATGTGGACATCCCAGGAATATCTGAGATACACAATAACTGAGATCAGTGCATATGTGTTGTAGGGAGACCTCCTCATAGGTGTCTGACATCTTCAGCACCCAGATGTTTGTGGAATGCATACATGTGCCTGAGAGCTGTAGACCCCACTGCCAGACAAATGTGTATTTCCGCACACCAGTTGAAGAATACATGATGCTTATCCACATAGTTTGGGGAATGTGTCTGTGGCATGCCAGACACCTGGGGGCACAGTGATGATACCTGGGTATCTGGTACTGTATCCATTCCCTTACATTGTATGCTCAGTATGTACACACTGCTGCTGACCCAGTGCTAGCATCCACCTACTACAACTACCTATAACTTGTTGTCCTGCTGCAGGGAAACAGGTATGCTAGCCATAGGTGTGAGGCAATCAGATACAGGTGTGGAGTACACACTCACCTAGGCAGAATATGTCAGAAATGGTCATAATCTGTGAAATAATCCTGTATGACATTGACAGACTGAGAGGGGCTCAGTGATGGTACATCATATGATATGCCATCTGTATCCACCAGTATGTACTGTCAATGTGACACCCCTGCACTGGCCCAGTCATCAGAGAGCCTAAATACTCACCACTACCAACAGTGAGGGATGTACACAATGGCAGGATGACAAGTACACACACATTTAAGTACAATTACCCTTCAGAGCACACAGGGGTCACAGTCAGTGTGGGGATCTTTTTTCCCTCTCTCTCTCCACAACCCCAGTAACACTCCACACTGGCACATCTATGAGGTTAACATCTCAGCAAAGCGGTCAATGCAAAACATCTGTCAGCCTCTCTGTCCAACCAGTATTTCGGGTTTCTGGCCAAGTAGCTGACAAACACACTTTGCTATTTGAGTTTTAAATCACACACACACACACACACACACACACACACACACACACACACACACACACACACACACACACACACACACAAACACACACATATGCACACTCCTGTTAAAGTCTGGCACAACTTTAAGGTAGTTCTGATTGCCACAATCTATCTCTTTAACAGCTACTGTAAGGCCCTCAACAAAGGGTGACAAATCCTACTGTGTGATGAGCCTATTAGAAAAATGGTAAGTGTGACCAAGACTAAGGCTATTGGAATGTGCTATATAGTGTCACCATGTGCATATGCAAGTACTCTCAGAGCTGACTTAGTCAGATACAATGACAAGGTGTAATGATATGTGACAATAACTAATAAACGAACAAGAGAATACTCTTTCAATGCAGTAACTATACAGTTCAGACTCACAGGGATTCATTTATGACAATATTGCAGGACAGTCTGCAGTACACACAGGAAGCATGTAAAGTATTAAGTGCATAGGTTTATAGGATGATGCTAGGCTATTGGCCAAGATGTCGGCATAAGCCTAGCCCAGATGTTTGCCCATGTCCCTTCCAAATCAGCACCTGTTTCCCCTGTTTAGATGGGACACAGGTGGGATCTCAGGGGTGACTTCTGTGTTTCCCATGCAATCATGCAGCTTCCTCTTCAAGAAGGCTAGATAGGTACTCTGCTAGACATGGAGAGGGATTGTATTTTACAGACAGTGTATTGTTTGAGACACAAATCTATCCCACCAACAAGTACTATTCATGTCACAGACCAGGTGAGGGCCTTGTGTGCGGGTTGCACATGTGGGGTTTGCCTTACGAATATGTATAAACTCCATCAAGGCTGGTTTGGGAATGGCCTTGTTAGCCAGACACACGTCACCTATTTCAGTCTGTATGACACTGATAAGAGAGACAGGGCTTTCAGCATACCTGTATAGGATAAGTCTTGCAGACCCTGGATTTTCCTGGTCAGAAACATCTGTGGTCTCTGCAACAGCTTCATGTGGTTGGCAAGGTACATGCCAAATGAGCCATTGTACTCGGTAATGGGTCTGATAAGGGAGGAGTACAGGGATGCTATGGCCTCCTGGTTGCTGGATGACATACCCTTATTTGTGAAGTGGGCCATGTAGATAGCCTTCCGTACAATGGTGCCAATGTGGTGGGAAACTGTCAGGTTGCTATCAACCTTGGTGCACAAGTTGTCTCATGCCTGATTGCATGCTCAATACATTGTTATTACTGTCATAATTAGTGTGGATGACATCTACAACAACAGGGAAACTGATGCATTCCCTGGCATTCAGGTTGAGGCAATTCCTCTGGCACCAGTCATTAATTTGGGTAAGGACCTCTTGGAGGATGCTCACATCAGTAGGGGCATGTATGACAGTGGCCAGCTTGCAATCACCTGTAAACCTGGTCAGCCACAGACCAATGGTTTTGTCTTGCACCTCAGAATAGCATATCCCAAACAATAGAGGCCCCCAGACAGATCCTTGGGGTACACTGCTCTTCAAGGGTCTATTACTAGGGGTGGCTTCCAGTACTTTGACTGAGTGGGTAATATCATTGCGCCAGTTAGCTACCCATCTGGTAACATACAGGCTGACACCTAGCTGTGTAGGCTTATGTATTATGGCCAACTGGGGATTATTGTCAGAGGCTTTAGCTAGGTGAAGGTAGGCAGTGTGCACTGTCTTCCCTTCATCCATGCATTTTTGACCACTTCAAAGCAGTTGACTAGGTTGAACAGGCCTGATCTCCCTTTGAGAATACCAAACTGTGTTGGCTCAAGCATTTTGAGATTGCTGGTGTCCTGTTTATAAGGTCCTTGATAATGTCTTCCATGGTCTTGCAGATCAAGCTAGTTAGGCTGATGTGCATATGATTGGCTGGGTCAGTGGATGCTCCAACTTTGTGTAGAGGGGGTGACAGTGGCTGTCCTCTGTGCAGATAAGATAACACTGGTGATCAGGCTTTGGTTGACTACAGTGTGCAATGGAGCTGAGAGTTCATGCCTGAGTTCATGTAGGATGCAGCCAGGGATGCTATCAGGTCCCATGGAGACTTCAGTTTGTTGCCCTTGAGAGGGCATTATGGACCTGCGCCCTGATGATGAGAGGAGGGGAGCAGGTGCTGTGCATATCCACCTTTACTAATGGGAGGACAGGTGGTGAGGTTTTCACTTAACCTGTCTGCAGCAGGTTGGCTATATCTATGGTGTATGTGTATGTGGTGTTATTGACCAACAGTACAGAGCAGATTTTAGTGTTACCTCTGAGATTGCAAGACATTTGTGAAGAAGCCCTTGTGATTGGCCTTGGTGGATGTGTCCAATTTGCACTCAAAGCTAATCTTAGAGTAATTCACCTGTGACCTTATTTGCTTGTTCAGATAAATGAGAGATTGCTTCCAATCTGGCACCTGCTCCTTCTTGGCCCTGTACAGCCAATACTTATACCTATTATGAAGTTTGTGTATTGGTACTGTCCACCACAAAAGTTTAATCTACATTGGGGGAGATGATTTTGTCCAGTCAGGTATTGCTGAGTCCATACAGCTATGTAGGTGCTCATATAGATGTTTGGTGTAGGTTTGGTCAAAGTCATAGCACAGTTACATAACACTTTTCCAATTTCAACCTAGTAATTATAATCAAACTAGTAATTATTTCTATTTCAAGGCAATACAACAACCTGCAGCAGTAGACATTTATGTCTGTTTGATGCACTGAAACTAAGATTACACATTTGTTAAACAAGTGCAGCTTATGTACCTGACATTTTGAACTCATGTCTGTATGTTTGAGGCTTCCAGCTACAACTATTAATACATATATATGCACAGGTAATACGTGATATACATTTCTGTTCTTTGTCAGTATGGCACACTGTGTTTGCACTCTTGCAGCTCAGTCATACCTCTCAGCCTGTTAGAGCAAGACATCTGGACAAAGACACACATAAATGGAGGGCAAAGGTCCAAAAATAGTGACACTTTATAAATATTGCTGTAACACACTTAGACAGTTGATAGCAAAATAGGTTTTGCATTCACAGGAATACTTTGAAGGATATTACATCTGACATTCAAATGTATCCTATTATGTTATGACTTCAGTCTTTACTGATTTGCCAGTGATTTGCCAGACAAAACCCAATTGTATGAGAAAATTACTACAAATATAAAGCAAATATGTGGTCAGTCTGCAAAACTCTGGACAGTTGAAAGGCATGAGCTCAGTATATAACATACAGTTCAACACACACTTCTGCACCAGTTATTTACTATGCACATACCCTATAGGTCTCTTACATTTGTAAGACAAACATATGTATCATAGTAGCATTCACAGGTGAAATATGAATATTGACAACATCCCAGGTAGCTGGCCTAGCAGTGACACAGTCAGTATTGGACAACAGACACTCCAGTAGTAGTCATATACGAGCTGATCTTTGCTGGGGTGACTCAGGGGCCAGAGCTGTGATCTATGTCAATGCAGACAGAGCCAGCAGGGATGGCTGTAGGTGCTGGACAGCAACATGTCAGTCCAGCAAGTCTTGTTGAGACCTATTGTTTAACTTCCTATTCACATTATTGCATCCCCCTTCTGCATTCCATTATATGGTTAATTGTTTGACATACCTGTTATAGTACTGCAGAGTTTTCTCAGAGTACTGCAGATGTGTAGATTTCTGTATTTGCAGTCTGTCTTTGCATAAAAAGGTTCAGACCTGTTTTGCATGGGCAGTAGCTTGCCTTTTGTAGGTAATGCTCATGAGCAGGTGATGGTCTGTGCTCCAGTTAATGTCTCCCACCTGCTAATTGCATCCAGAACAGCTGTGTTGTCTTTCCATTAGTCAATGGCATGGCAACACAGTGCTATAATTAAGTCCTTCATGTGGGTCTTGCCCCTTTTCCTTGCCTGTGAGGGGGACATCATGGAGGTGTGGCAGCTACAGCATCACAGAGAGTAGGTGGAAATACCTATTAGAACAAAAAATGTGAAGAAAGCCCAACAAAATAGGGGATAAAGTTCCAGAATTAGGGACAGATTGTAAGTATTGCTGTTATACAGTTAGAAAATTGCTAGATTAAGAGGGTTTGTCTGGACATGCATTTTCTGTGATTTGAAGTCTGTATATGACATACCTCTCAAATATACAGATTTCCACAGATTGTCCAGAGGTTTGCCTCTTATGTTTGGTCTGTTCCTCAGACAATTTTTGTTTTTGGCAAATCACTAGGATAATCTGAGGAGTGAAGTCACTAAATAATGACATCCATTTGTGTTTCAGACTTCATATCCTTCCGAAAATTTATGTTAAAACAAACCCTGTCATCCAGCAATGTTTTCAGTCTATAATGCCATTATTTAAAATATGTCCCTATGTTTGGGCCACTGTCCCCCAAGTATGCCAGGCTTTGTCCAGATATCTTGCAATAAGAGGTTCAGAGGTATGGTATATCATCATTTAATGACTTCACACCTGATATTATCCCAGTGATTTAGCAGAATCCCAGAAATGTTATGAGGAAGAGGCCATAAATATGGTCCGAAACCATGGACATTCCACGGAAATCTCTACAGTTGAGCGTTACATATGGCCATTGTTAACAGACTGTCAAGACTGTGTAGCAGTGTAGTGTGTAAATGTTTGTTGGGCTGAGTAGGGAGATATGCAGATGTGAGGGTTATAGATCATTTTCCATCTAACTGTGCATGCTGCTACAGTTGCAGGTGGTCTATCAGCTATATATGTTTGTAGGGACAAACTGAGACATGTCCCTTAACACCTCAGGATTCCAAGTGCACTGTGACTTGGGGCAGTATATATATTGGAGTAGTGTATGACTGGCAATCAGGATATGTTTGTTCAAACAGTCATTATACTCTAGAGGTTAGTTGGCTTACTGGCATGCTGCTGTGACTGTAGTGCAAATAATTGTGGGTAGACAATTTCTCACTGATGTCTGTTTTTCCCTACAGTTACATCCCTGTAGTGCATGTTATATTTGCAAATGCATGAGCAATTCCCCAGAGCTAATTTGGTGTAGGGTTGTGTTGGTCTGACTGTAGCTCAGAAGGTGCTGGGTGAAATGGTTGGTAGCTCTCAGTGTTTTGCCCTAATTTTACATGAATACATTCGTACCTCTTAACTGTCCAGATTTTCATAGACTGTCCAGATGTGTGGCTCATATTTTTGGTCTGTTCCCCATAACTGTTGTGGATTTCTGACAAATCACTGGGATGATGTGAGCATTGAAATCACTAAATAATGACAATCATTTGTGTTTCAGGCTTGAAATCTATCAGGAAATATACATTAAAACAAACTGTGATACTCTAGCAACTTTCTAAGCTTATAAAATCCATATTTAAAATATGTCCCTATTTTTTGGCCTTTGTCCCCCCATTTTGTCAGGCTTTGTCCAGATTTCTTGCACTAACAGGTTGAGTAAATATATATATATATATATATATATATATATATATATATATATATATACACACACACACACACACACACACACACACACACACACACACACACACACACACGCACACATATATAAAACATTACTAATTCCACAGGTTTTTCCCTAATGTTGGATGACCATCTTGCATGATATATTTACTGAAGCATTTCTAATTCTCATGTGGAGTAGTGATAGCTGCTATGACTGGAGTGTCCTGGGTTTAAGACTTGCCAGTGATGTGTATTTTCCCCCTTATGTTAAATGACTGTAATGTATGATATGTTTGTAAAAGCATTAGAAATTCCAACATCTCCTATGGTGTAGTGTTATGCTACTCTAACTGTAGTGCATAGGGTTCTGGGTTCAAGACTTGGCAGAGCTGATTACTTTGTTGCTAGGCAGAACAATGGCTGAATGAGATAGAGTGATTAAAGCAGTTTTAAGCAGATTTGTGTGACACTAAGTGATGCCAAAGACACTTAGTCCTGCTTGGCTTTGCTTAGCACTGCTTATTCCCACTTAAACTCACAGTAATTTCAAAAAACGAAAAGAAAAAGGGTGATAGGAAAGTTGTGAAATGGGGTCAAGCAGGGGGAAAAACATTAGGAAACACAGCTAGGGATATGCAGGATGGGTGTAGGAAAGGAACATAGCCCTACATTTCTTCAGCAGCAACAGCTGTGAATGATGTGGAAAATTTGGAATTTACAGCCTCACACCCTACAGGGAGGGGTGTTGACAACATACATCTGTAGAGTAATTTGAAGGTAGATTGATTTATGTCACTGTACATGGAGGCATAATGTAGAGCTGTGCATGAGGCAATGATTTTTTGCAGGACAGATGCCATTTTTTTAAGGTGAGAGTGGAATGTTGGGGAAGGGCTTTAATTATGTTTGGGGAGGTAGGTTGGATAGGATAGGTTGCATTCACAGACAGACAAGACACACAAGACAGCAGACAAGGGTGGTATATGACACATTAGGGGGTAAACACCTTGGATGGGGTGGGTAGTTGGGAATTAGAGGTCCATGAGCCCCCAAATGGATACAGTGGGACTGAGATCCCCACCCATGGGCAATCACCACTGCACCTTCATGGCCCTGAATGTGGCTGTGCTGGGGGCTGGACAACAGGAGCAGGCTGCCCCTCAAGGTGCTCCAGTCTGCCTTTGATATGGAACAGGCATGCATCCAATTCTGAACAGATGACACTGCACACCATACCCCAGAACTTCCTGTGTGTGACCAGTTCCTCTCCACGCCCACTCCTGGGGGGGCAGGCCCCATGCCCTGAGGTGGTTCCACCCGAGGGTGGTGTAGGACCAGCAAAGGGGGCAGTTCTGAGTTGGGTCCCAGATGTGCTAGGGCTTGGTGCCATGGCCAGATGAGGGGAGACAAGTGGATCCGCCATGATCGGCATTCCCAAATGGGCTATGGTGTTGAGGTTTTACAAAATGTATTGGTTAGTCATGAACAGAACATTTCAAAATTAGTTATAACACCATGCATGGGTGTTCCAATTAACCCAAAACAGTGGAATTCACACAACTGCATAGCAAACAGAACACATGCATATAAGGAATAACAGTCAGAATTTTAACTGCATGCCAGTTAAATGCATGGCAACAGGCCACCAACAATGGTATTTGAACAAGGTATGTTAATATGTAAACAATGAAATATATGAACACTAATAGCAGATAGTTATTGTACTGTGTATTAATCCTTTGAAAGCAGGTGTACACATTAGATTTTGAGAACAACATACTTGTAGTATATGATAATAACTATTGATGTAGATAAGAGGTGGAGGTAGAGAAAAAAAGTCCATTAACAACTGTATTGGCTTCTATTTTTCACAACAGTACTGCTCAATACTGTACAGATCTGCCCTCACTTTACATCTACCTGTGGCCCATTCCTTCTTTAGCACTTACATAACTGATAAACTGTCAAGCTGGAATGGTATGGGACAAAGTGTGAGTAATCTGGGTACATGATTGGTGGAGACTCGTACATGTCAGAGAGTTACATATATGACTAACAAGGTGTAGTCTGCACTGATGTTGTATGGGTGCGCTACTGGCATTCTTCAACTAGATTCATATCTGTGTCCAAGGTTATTGGCAACAGTGATCACTAGCCATGACAGTGTGACACTTGAAAGACATGTATAAGGAAGAGTGCATGGTGTATGTACCTATCCTGATGTCTTTTGCAGGCATGGAGTTGGACACTGGAACATTTGGACACAAAGTTTATTAGTATACCCATCATACAGCTACAACAATTATTTATTTACCTGTAAAACCTGTGGAGAAAATATCTGTTAACACTACACATATTCAGGATTATTTGCCTGTAAATATTCACAAATCTTAATACCACTCCCTGGATTCAAACCGTGGTCTGTGTGTGCAAAAACAAACAACAGACCCATTTCTCCAAACACTAAGCTACTGGGAAACCACCGTTCCTTATTTGACTGATTTCTGCCTAATACTCACTTGGTTAGACGGTCTGACGTTGTAATCTAAGTGGAGTGTCACCAAAGACTGTAGTGGCAGTTGAACATAAATGCCTGGCAGATAGTTATTGTACTGTGTATTAATCCTTTGAAAGCAGGTGTACACATTTAACCCCTAGTAGATATGAATATGTGTGATCTGTACAGAGTATAGAAGGGTGCTGTTTTGCATACCTGACCAGTATACGTTTGGAAATCATATATTTGCAGTCTCCACCTATTACACTCTCATACTTGCCTGCATCAGCATACCCACATTCAGGACTACATTGATCTGAAATGCAAAGGTTAACACAAGGTAATGCTGCAGGGGACACACTGAATCCATTACACATTACTAATCAAGGTTCAGATGTTAGTGCAGGACATATTTCATATTTCATTTATATCTTGTTTTACACATTCTATTTCTTTAACAACAAACCAGATTAAACACAATAGTTTGTGGTATAAATCTTTATTTCAGTAGCATGACACAGTGCTTTCTTACAGTTGATAGTCTACATTCAGTACTACTGCATATCCTGTAGATCAATATTGGCCTAACAAACTTATTATTTATTCAGTACACTCAGAACACATTATACCTACTGGCAGTAAACAATGTACTCCTTCTTATTTATTACACTATAAACTGCAAGATAAATCTGTACTCACCAGACTCTCATCGCAACCTCACCAATCTGTCAGCATGGGCCTCAAGATTGCTAGCTCTTTTCTCTGCAACTGTAAGGGAAAAAAACATTAAGCATACATGTCTATCACATACTCAGGCTAGATTTTGGTACTGATATGGGCGAGATACTTACTACTGGGACATCCCCATCTGTAGCTGCTTGGATTCATTAGACCAAGATCGCCCCCTTCCTATGCTTTAGGTTGGAATAATGATGCAGTACTTGCTCACTAGTTTGGGGGATTCCAGTAGCACTTGGCAATATCATGTTCCAGACAGTCCCAGGCCTCCATTTTGTACTGTGAGCCCTGGTACTGGACCTGAAGCAGTCTGTGGTCATGATCTTTAACAGGGAGCCAAGCTATGACCCTGGATTCCAAGATGGCTCAGTGCTGTGCCCAAAAGCATGCTCCCTCTCCAACGCCAGACATAGTTCCTGCAGAGATCAAACTACAACAGGTTCTGGCTGTATTCCCATCTGTACAGTTTAAAGAAGGCCATATTCCCACCGTTTGCCGTCATTGTTGAAAATGCTGAGCACAGCTCAGTGCTGCGCAAACCCGCTAAGCTGAGTTGATCAGTGCTTAAAGGGGAAAATGCTGAGCAGTGCTTAGTGGTGTGCAAATCCGCTCAGCTGGGCTGAATACTGTTTAGAATGAGATTTCCAAGCAATGCTCATACCGGCTAATTAGAGCTAAACACTGCTAATCATTGCTCAGTTTTCATTTTAAAAAATATTTCAGAATTGCAAATTAATTAATCATTACTGACATATTATTAAGTGCATATAATTTACTTTACATGACGTCCACCTATTTGCTTTCATTACACTCCCTTGCGGTGTGACTATATTGTATGGGACACTTGTGTTTACATGGGTGATTTCACATGTTATATCCACTGACACTTCAATTTTGGACCACCTACACTATCCTGGCTAACAAATATCAATTACTACATCATTTAAGAAAATAAAAAAAAATCTTAACAATGCTTTCCCATGTAAAAACGAAGGGCCTGTCTTGGTACTCAAACTGTGAACAGGCTGGAATTCTAACCACTATGCTATCTTGCCATTGAGGATTTCACCTATACATTTGTATTTAGCTCCTATAAGATGTTTAAGCAATGCTGAGAAAAGTGCCGCAACATGCAAACCCACTCAGCTATGCTTAAACTTTACTTATAATGAAAAATAATTACTACAACCACTTTCATTATATATATTAACACTAATACTGATTCATATTTGGTAATGCATTACCTTTCATTCCATCAACTTTCTAAGTCTGTATGTGCAACATGTTTTAGATTTGCCCTATTTTGGGACCATTGTCCCACGTTTATTTCATGGCTTTATCCAGATTTCTTGGTGAAAGAGGTTGAGATGTGTGCATACCTCTCAACTGTCCAGATTTTTGCAGACTACCCAGATGTTTGGTTCATATTTTTGTTTTGTTCCTCATAACATTCGTGGTTTTCTGCAAATCAATGGGATGATCTCAGGATTGAAGTCACTAAATAATGGCATATATTTGAATTTCAGACTTCTAATCCTTCAGAAAATATTTTGTTGCAACACACCCTGTTACTCTATCAACTTTCTAAGTATATAAGGGCTGTACTTAAAATATGTCCGTATTTTTGGACCTTTGTCCTCCATTTTGTTGCCCTTTGTCCAGATTTTGGGCACTAAGAGGTTAATAGATTGTACTGTAAAGTGCTGTATGGCACTTTGACAATGCAGGGGGTGTGTTACAGTTCCTGTCACACATCCCCTGCATTGCTTCCCATTCACTCTCCAGCTTTCAGTGTCCATGGACACTGAAAGCATTGTAAAGTGCTGTATGGCACTTTGACAATGCAGGGGGTGTATTACAGTTCCTGTCACACACCCCCTGCATTGCTTCCCATTCACACTCCAGCTTTCAATGTCCACGGACACTGAAAGCATTGTAAAGTGCTGTATGGCACTTTCACAATCCAGGGGGTGTGTGACAGTACCTGTCACACACACCCTGCATTTATTTCAAGTCCTACTACCTATTTCTGTGTCAGCGGACAGTGATTTACTGTTATTAGTTGCTTTCAGTGTCTGCGGACACTGAAAGCATTTAAAAAGTGCTGTACAGCACTTTGAGAGTGCAGGGAGCATGTTAGATCTGTGAACACTACTGCAACATGCCCCCTGCACTTATTCAGTGTTCATGTCTGTAGATCCATCTCAGTAGTGTGATTTCATTAATATGAAAGGCGTGCTGCTGAGAAAGGGATGTGGACGCGAACACCATTCACTCCGTGTAGGAATAATGTATAATAATGTAGTTCATGCAGTACACAGCCCAGGATGTCATCTGGTCCCATGGATACTGTATTCTTGGCTTTGGAGAGTGCGTTTTTTACCTGAGTGGGCGTGATTACCGAAATTTGGCATTCTTTCGGTATTGAGATGGGCCCTTTAGGGGGTGAGAGGGGGTGAAGTTGGCACTGAATCTATCTGCCAGGATATTGGCAATATCCTTGGGATCAGTATATCTAGTGCCATTCTGCCGTAGCTCAGAGCAGATCTGAGTATTGCCATTTAGATTCTTGACATAGCTATAGAATGCCTTGTGGTTGTCTTTGGAATCTTTTGCAATTTTGTTTTCGTAATTAGCTTTGGAAGATTTTATGAGGGATTTCAGCTTTCTACTGAGGTTGGTGATGGAGTTTTATGAATCCTGGGTTCTTTCTCTTTTCTGCAACAGTGTCTTCCTTCTGTTGTACAGCTTGTTTATGGCAGGGGACCACCAGATTGGCTTCCTTTTTTTAGAGGACAGCATCTTGGTTCTATTTGGGATGGCTCGGTCCATGCACAAGTGAATGTGCTCGTACAGCATCTTAGTGTAGGATTCAACAGTTGAACTTCCAGTTCCCATCTGCATGGGTGTCAAGAAGTTTGTTACTTCTGACTTGAGAAGCATGAAGTTGGCTTTGGAGAAGTTTTTTTATGGAGATTTCCTTAAAGGGGGTTGGGGGTGGGATGTGGATGTCAAGGGTGATTAGCTTATGTTCTAATCTGACCAACGAGGGGGTGACCACTGGTGTGGAGCATTGATCTCCCATGTTGGTAATGACCAGGTCTAGATTATTGGTACCCTTGGTGGGACTATGAATTAATTGCTCTAGGATGTTGGAATTTATGAATTCCAATAACTGTTGAACAAAGGTGTTGGTACAGGAGTAGTTTTCACAGTTAATAGCAGGGTAGTTGAAATCACCCAGTATTAGGGTGTTTGGTTGTATTTTAATACTTTCCAGTATGTTTAGAAAGGTGTAGTGAGAATCTTGGGGCATGGTGGGAGATCTGTAGCAAACTACAATTTGTATTGCAGTCTTACCTAGTGTTAGTTGCACCTGGAGAACTATCTACTATATGTTCATAATGTGCTGATAGCTCTATGATGAACACTTTTTGCAGAAAATGGCATCTATAAATGGCTTTGATTGCTTTTTTCTTTTAAGTCACACACCCTGTACTCTGTAGTTCAAGCTTTTCTGTTTTCAGAGAGGGAGAGATTAGCTTCCTGCTCTGTAGATGTAAACTAAGTACTGAGCCTTAGGGTGATTATGGCACGCCCTAGGTGTGGCGTTAAAAAACATACTAATATCACACTTTCCTTAGATGGTGTATTAGATGTAATAAAAGATTTCTTAGCATGTAACCTAGCACCTTTATTCTATTTACCTCTTTGGTATTAAGGGCATGTACAAATAACTCCTAAGTAACTAAATATGCTGATGGACAGACCTCCTTTGGTTGTGATTTATGTGAGAAAAGAAGCTTGCTTTTGAAATGACAGTTGGGGAAATGCAAGCAAGAAATTTCATAAGAACCTTGTTTGTAAGTCTTAACTAAACAAGTCCTGAATATATGCACATGGCACAGCAGGTTTCTGAGCTTTGTCTGTTACTGGCCTAAGAAAATATGCTTGCAGAAGTCAGCATTTGTTTTGGTTTAGAGTTGCTGGCTGTGATGTCCAATTTGAAATTTCTTGCTTTCTTTTATACCACCCTTATATTTAGTTTTGTTCCCTAATATGACATATTGCTTTCAGTATCCCTGCTTTGTATTTGTCATGTTATTCCACAGTGCATAAATTTTGCATGTCCTTTAGATGAGACATTAAACTGAGGTCCCATCTACCTCAGCTGGTGGTAGCTCAGGTGGATGTAAAAGATCCCACAGAACCTATTGAAAAGAGAAGGGGAGGTTCTTCAATTCCCTGGCCAAATTCCCCCTAGTAGGGTAAATACCACCTCAGGACAGATCGTCCCTGAAAAGAGGCCACTAGGCTAGTGGCACTAATCTGGCCAACAAAGGATGTTAAGAAAATAAAAATAAATAAATAAATATTTCACTAGATAAAGTAAGCATGAATGGTAGGTCCCTTTCAGGTCGTGTTTCATTGTGTTTGCTTATGCTCTGTTGACTATATAAGGTTACACTGTGTCAGTCTATATGTACTCATGCTGTCTTAAGCTATTTGTCATCATGATTTGCCAACCATGTGTGCTCATGAGGTGCTTAATTTTATGTGTTCTTATTGACCTAAGATGTGCATAGCCATGCATTTTTTTAGTTATACCTGCACCTGCTGTGCTGGCTTACCCATGCTGTGCTAGGGTGTGTGTATTCCTGCCATGTTGCACTATATGTTTCTGCTCTATGTTAGATTGTGTGTGTGGGGGGGGGTGTTCAATATTTCCTACACTATGAGTTTATTTTCTGCTGGGATACTTGTATTAATCCTGTACTCTTGTGCTGGGTTATCTGTGGCTATCCGATGTTGATTATATGTTTTAGTGCTTTATGGGCTTACCTTTGCAAATGTACTCAATTATGTGTGCACATGCTGCAGTTGGTTACATACCTTCATGTTCTCACAGGCTATGAGTCTCTATTCTGTGATGTTTTGTATTTAATTATGCTTTGCCAGTTACGTGATCTGATGTTGTGATAATGTTATTTATGCTAAAGATATGTTTTGGTTTTTGTATACTCATATGTTGTAGGTTTATTGGCAATGTTTATCTATGTAGGTTCATGCTGTGTTGTGTTATCTGTTCTTATGATGTCATGGGTTATGAAAATGTATGCAGTACTGCAGAGACACACGAAGGGAAGGATGAAATGGGCAGATGTCTTGGGCACCTGTTTGTAGGGGGCACAAAAATTACCAAAACACTACCTAAATAAACTGAGTTTTCTTCTCATTTGCTTGACAAGAAAATAATGTAAGTTGGCTTTTTTCTGCTTCTAGCAGCAATCATGGCTGCTTCCAGACTCCTTTTGGCTTTGTATAAAGATAATGTGCATTCATCCTTATATTTTACGTAATGAATGAGCCTCAGCCTCTGCCCCAAAGCATTGGAAAAGAGTCTGACTGGGGACCTTGGTGCAGCCCGTGGACAGTTCAGCAGTTAGTAGGTTTTTTATATTGGTTCCACAACAGCAGCAGCAGAAGTGTTTCTGAAATTTATCTTTTCCAAAGTTCCATAAGATCTTCTTAAAAAAATAGCTTTTATCATAATTTGTTTTATTTTTATTTTATTTTAGATTTTAAATTTTAGTTTTATTTTTTCTTTTGCTGGAACAGGACCAGGAGACTGCCTGGGAGTGGGCACTGCCTGCTGTCTGGTTCAGAAAGAAGAGAGAAGAGATTCGCCATTATCAAGAATGAAGATGGACTGGACTCACTACAGGCTATGAGGTAGGCCAAAAAGTAGCAGGCTACCAACAAGGTGTAGATGTATAAGGGTGATTCTAAGGTAAAAGTCATCCAGTAGAACAGTAGTTGAGAGACTGCATTATAAAACAAACATAAACTGTAGGAAATGGCACTTTGTTCTTATAAAAGGAGAAGAAATATGAAGAAATATGAAAGAATTATTTGATGAGGGATCAGGGATGATGAGACAAAGACAGAAATATAATTAAAGGAAGTTGTCCATGTAGAAACTGTACTTGTGATATGAGTGTAGCAAATGTGTGCATTCATCCAGTTTATTATTTTCATGGGTATGCTATGTGCAAGACATTCCAGTCATATTTTAATAACTAAACAATTGACAGTGTACTTACTATACGTGGATATTGCATTTTGGAGGTTGGCATAATGGTTAAGGTATTTGCCTTATAAACCAAAGGTGCAGGGTTTGATTCTCACATGGGGTAATTGGCTAGGCTTAAAAATGGCCCACAAAGGCAGTTAGCCTAGTACTAATCTATGAACCTATAACCTATTCATATTGGCAAAGCAATTAAGGCTATTTAATATAGAAATATGGAGCAAAAATATGCTGCTAGCTACAATGATATGAACAATGCACAAACAAAACAAGATATAGACTGTAATGATGTCTGCAGCTTTAAATTTCAGGTACTGCAGTAAGGTGAGTATGAAAATTTACTGTTGAAACAACAATAAGTGGCAGCTGCATTTAAATACAAGTAACAACTTCAGATTAAATGATAATGTTTGTGTTAAGCCACCTTTGAAGTTACTCAGAAAGAAACTGGTTAACATACATTAAATTTACTTAGTGGTCTCACTTGTTAAATGATACAATGACTAATTAGCTGTACTGTAATGTGGGTCTATTTTTAAATGTATTTAAATAAGGAGAAATGAAGCTTTTTTGGGGCTCTTCACTCCTAGAAAGTGGTGATGGGGACATCAAATCAAGGCCTTGTCTTCAAATCCAAATGGTCCAGCTACACATCTGCAGTACTGTTGTGTGCATTAGTTCTTTGCTATCTGTAGATACCATATGGAGCTGTGTTACATGTGTTCATGCTGCAATGGGTTTTATCTGTTTTTATTGTGCTTGGCTGTATCTGTTAATTCTGAGTGGTTTTGTATGTGTATCTTATTTTGAGTTGTGTTTCCTTGTTGTATTGGTTTGTGTTTGTTCACGTGTTTTTGTTTTATGTGTGTTTATATGTGTTCTTTTTGTATTGGTTTCCTTATCACTTTGTTCTGAATTATATGTGTTCCTATCATACTATATTTTGAGTGCATGTAGTGAACTAAGTGTGCTCCAGCTGAGGAACATTATATTTGCTCTCGCTTTATTGGGTCATGTGTGCTTATGCTATGCTATATTATATGCGTTAACACTGTACTGGGACATGTGTATTCATGCTCTGCTACACTGCATGTGCACTCTCTCTGTGTTTGGTTATGTGTGTTTATGCTGTGCTCTACATTGCATGTGCACTCACTATACTGATGTGTGCTTATGCTGTCTTATATTGTATGAGTTCTCACTTTGTTGGGTTATGTGTTCTTATGATACACTACATTATATGTGTTCTCACTATGGGGAGGTCATGTGTGCTCATGCTGTTCTGGATTATGTTTTCTGGATTTGTATTGGATTATGTGCATTTATTATGTGCCGGATTATGTGTGCTCATGTTTATCTGGGTTAAGTCTGCTTATGCTGTTTGTGCTATGTGTGACTATGCTATGTTGGTTCATCTCATCCAGGAAGAAAGAGGTCATAATCCCTCTGTACTCGTCCCTCATTAGACCTGTTATAGAATACAATGCCCCATTTGGTATGTACCTCACTAGACAACTACAACAACTGAAAAGGCCACAAAAATACCTCACTAAAAGTATCTTAGGCCTTAGACACATGCACTATACAGACAGACTCAAATAACTACAGCTATACTCTGTCTCTTATCGTCTACTTAGAGGCGATCTCTGCTTGACCTACAAAACTATGTCTGACCCAGAGCTGCTAGATATGCTACACCTAAAGAAATCCCAATCCATCCACGCCACATGCTCCAGGGACCGTAACCTCATTACCACAATAAAAAGAACATGGTGGAGGGACAGGTTCTTAACCTAGAGACTTCCCATACTCTGGAACAAACTTCTCATTCACATCACGAAGAGCACTTCACTGGCCCTCTTTAAGAGAAATCTTGACAAGTGGGTGGGCAATAGGAAGTTCACCCCAGGGATCACTTCAGTGGCCTTGCTTGACAGGAGCACTGGGAACTAACTTTGGGCGGCATGATGCCAGGGAATCTTCTTGGGTAGGCTTATATAGGCTCCAGGGCCATTAGCCTAGTACAGACCTATGAACCTATCTGCGATCATGCTGTAGTAAGTGTGTTGGTTCATGCTCTGATGAATTATATTTATTCATGCTGTTCTGTGATATGTCTGTTATGCTTTGCTGGGTTGAGTGAATTCATTCTGTACTTTTTAAGTTCATGCTGTGTTGTGTTATATGCATTTATGCTGTAATGGGTTATATGCACTTAAGCTGTGATGGGTATCTAGATTCATGTTGTGCTGATTCCATGTGCTCATGGTATCTTTGGCAATGTGCGCTTATGCTTAGCTATATTATGTACATTTCTGACATATTGTGTTAGATATGTTTATGATGATTTGCATCACATATGATCATGTTGTACTAGATAATATATGGTCCTGCTGCCATTTGTTATGATACTGGTTGGCAGTCTGACTGTTTACCTCAAAGGGTTAAGGCTATGAGATGCTTACAATGGTCATATTTTAACCTTTTTTTTATCTGCAGACTGTGTGGATCTGAGCAATTCACCCAATCAGATGCTGCTCCTAGGTAATATCTGAAATGAAAAGGAAAAACAAATGTTTACATCGCCACTTGTATATCCTGTGATAGTTTTATGTGGGGAAGATAGGACACCCACTCAGACTAAGGATTTGTGAGCATAATTATAGTAAAAAAAAAAAACAAAGATTCAGCTAATGCCTTTAGTAAACATGCACAACAATCCACCAGTTTCAAAAAGTTAATTTTTCATATTGGAACGAGTTCCTTATCCAGTACGAGTTGGAGACTCAGAAAATATGATTGAACACAGGGAGTTGTTGTGGCAATTGAGGTTAAATTTTGGAGTAGCTCTAGATCTAAATGAAGACTTATCTATTAACTGTGTTTTAAAAATGAGGGGTACCAAACTATAAAAACACTTTTTGTTTGGTATCTGTTTTTATGTTTTTGTGTAGTTTATTTGGTATGTACCTATAAATGTTTAGCCACATGATTTTGATCATATGGTTTATATGGTTATTTAAAGGTTTGTACAGTACAGTGAGTTTGTATTCTGAAGCAGTCTTGAATGAAAGTGAAACGAAAGTGCTCAATTTCACTGGAAGACGGTTGGTATTCTTTTCATTTGTGGTTCTTGATTTTCCATTGTTTTGGTCATTTATCTGAGCTTGGGTTTGCTTTTGAGTTCTTTGAATTTTTCCTAAGCTGGAATGTCTTCCAAAGATCTGGAAATTCTGGTTTGGGTTCTTCCATTCCGGACAGTTTAATAAAAATTCTATTGGAATTATCACAATACACAGTGCAGGACCACACACTGATTGCTAAGTCAAGAGATGACAACAATGGAAGCCACAGTTCTGATTTAAACCACTGTATTTCCACAGTAAATGACAACACTGCTGAATGAGAAACTAATGTGGCAACAGAGGGCTTCCAAGCCAGGAAAGATAATGCTGAGAACTTTTCCCTAGAGGCATGGTGTAATTTTAATATTACATTTCACTTTGAAAATAGTACTTCTCACATCAAAGAGCAACAAAGTCAGTCAGTTAAAGAACAATTAAAGGAATTTGAGAAAAAAATTAGCTAAGCATTAAACTTTACAATTAGATAATGCTTTCTTTCGGCAGTGTTTGAAATATGAGAGAGTGCCTAAAGGACTGAAACTCTGGAAGTTTTGTAATAATTTAAAACAGGACTCAGTCCTACATCAGGAAATGCTGGCACTCTTTGACAGAACAGGTTTGGAGATGATTGCAATCTTAATACAGGATATTATCAACAGATGTATGGATCGACTACTGAAAGATATTAAGGCATTAGACACTTCTATCACAAAGAATCTCTTGTTTGACACTAGGAAGGATGAAAACAAAAGTTATTTTTGTCAAAATCGACAGAGTGATGGAAGCTGTTAAACACAGAAAGGAGAAAAACTTGATTTGTGACAAAAATGACTATGACAAAGAAAGGCCTATCTTGCCCCTGTAAAATCATCCAAGATTGATGTTTCAGTTACCGAAAATGAAGCATCTGTCGAGTTACCAAACCAAGTACACTTGGATACTGCTGAGGAAACAAATACAGTTACCAAACCAAGTACACTTGGATACTGCTGAGGAAACAAATGCAGATCACTTCTAGAATTTCCACCAGTGAGCCATTCCAGGAGATTTGTGAGTCATAACCCCTATCAGGAGCCACAAAACTTAGGTCAATATCTGAACCCTAGACAAACTGGTTATTTCCGGGGCAGAGGTCATGGCTATTCATGGAGGAGATAAACAACAGTTTGGATAAACCTGAAATACATGAAAATACATGTAAAAAACAATATCAAGGTTTTCAATTATAGTTTTCCAGCTATTATCCCAGAGTTTGTGCATTTATTTTTGATGGGGTAGACATTTGTTCCAATGACTAAGACTGGAATCACCGAGCTACTAACTGAGCAGAAATGTTTTGTATATGAACTCATCTTATAGTTCTTGATACATCAAACACTAAGTAATAATATTTTTTCATATTTTGTGGTTAACCTTGAAGTGTTTTAACAATCCACACACACACACACACACACACACACACACACACACACACACACACACACACACACACACACACACACACATATCTATCTGATGCTTGCTATTTTTGAAAAGTTATGACATCAGGGACATCCACAGTCATAGCAAGCACTTTGGTTTTAACCCAAAATGTGATGACCAGCCATTACTAGAGTCCATAAGTTCCAGCAAGTCCATTCGGATAATGAAACAGGACAAAAGTAGGGGTTTGGTTATAGCTGACCACAATACATATGTTTTTAAGGTATCTGGTGTTTTATTTAATGATGCATGATATGATGCCATGTCTAAGAACTTCATCAATATCAAAGGATTGATACATGGCTTGAAAACTTACCTTCTGAGGGTTTTATTGACAAAACTTTATATGTGTTTATGGGGTCTATATCACTTCAGAGTAAAACCTTTTAATCTAACACATCTCTTTGTCGAACACTAATTGTCAAAAGCGTGATCTGTCAAACGGTCATTTTAGCAATTTTTTTCCTAGGGTAAAAAAAATGTTTGGCCAGCCTAACAAGCATCAAAAATCCCACAAAATTTAAAACCCACCACAACACTGGTCTTGGTTTCATGAAGCCATTGTGATGAAGACGTCTTTTGACAATGCAGAGATTTGATTGCTTTATGATACAATGGAAATTGCTTTAAAAAACAATTTTATGTTTTTTGAGGGAGAAATGAATTGTGGCTGTGGGTAAAAGTGTTTACCAGTTTATGCTAACATAGTTATGTGGTACTGGGAGAAATGTTTTGCCTTTGATTGGTCATTCAAGCCTAAAATACTATTGTATTTATAAAATTTGGATGATATATATATATATATATATATATATATATATATATATATATATATGGTTTTATTATTGAAAATAGAGGCAGCACTTGGGCGACAGTCGATAGATATAATGTGTCAAGACAAGGAACAAGGAAATAATAGAAAAAATAGCCAATCTAGCAGAGGTGTTTTAACATGGGTGGTGTGTGTGTATGTTCTACTACCCACCCATGTTACCTCCGCCCCTAGATTGATTATTTTGTCTTCTACATCCTTTACGATGTTCTTGTTCGACTGATATCTATGCCGTTTCTTTAATGATAGCCAAATATATATATATATATATATATATATATATTTTTTTTTTTTTTTTTTTATTGTGGGATGGTGATGAGGATGAAATATTTTTTTTTTACTTTTTTGAATGCTATAACTGTTTTTTTTAAGAATTTACTTTTCAATATGATAAATTACCTATGAATGTTTTAGATGTCAGTGTTTCCAGAAATCTAACTAACTATTTGAATTTAACATTTATAGGAAGCCTACCTATTCCAACAGTTTTTTTTTATATTTTAGCAGCCAACATCCTATTTGGTAAAAGAATGGGTTGTTCAAAGGTCAACTTATTAGGCTTTCTAGACTAAATTCAGATGATAAGAAGTTTGTTGAACAAGTGGATATTTTGTCTTCAATGTTTTTAGAGAGAGGATATCCCAAAGAACTAATGCTAAATTTGGCAAATAAAATTTCCAGTAAGAAGGGCTGTGACTTTCTACCGATTTTGAAGCAACCTGAGTTAGTAACAAAAACAAATGTTCATTATGACAGTGTCAGTTTTAAAATTGCTATGATATTACCTTTTGACAAGAATGACAGTCATTTGAAAAACATCATACATCATAACCGGATCTTAACCAATAAGAATGGTCCCCCCAAACAAGTTTTGGGTGATGATCTTTTATTTGTGTACAAAAGGAACAGTAACCTTAAGGATAAGCTTGAAAGTAATTACAATACGTTTCCCTCCTATCCAGGTAGTGTTGGAAAAATAGCTAAGTGCAGCTGTTGCAGCCAGTGCAGATTTATCAATGCCACAACTAATACATCTGTAGCAGGATATAAATGGACCATTGGTTGTGTGGGGCTTTATAATTGTACAACAAAATGAGGAGTTACATCATCATTTGTATATCCTGTGATAGCTTTTATGTGGAGAAGACAGAATGCCCATCCAGATTAAGGATTCATGAACATAACTATAGTATAAGAGCCAAAGATTCAACTAATGTCCTTAGTAAAAATGCACAACAATGCACCAGTTTCAAAAATGTCTTGACTTTTGTATTGGAACAAGTTCCTTATCCAGTATGATGTGGCAACTGAGATTAAATTCTGGGGTGTCTCCAGGTCTAAATGAAGACATATCTATCAATAATGTGTTAAAAATGAGCACCCCCAGACTATCAGAACATTATTTGTTTGGTACCTGTTTTTATGTGCTTTTTGTATATTTTATTTGATATGTACCTTTAAGTGTTCAGTCGCATGATGTTTGATCAGCCGACTTAGATCACATAGTTTATATGGCTATTTAAAGGTTTGTACGGCACTGTGTGCTAGTATTCTGAAGAAATCTTTAATAAAAGTAAGACAAGTGTTCAATTTCACCAGAAGACATTTGGTCAGCATTCCTTTCATTTATAATTCATTAAAGTTCCCTAGAAAGGTTCTACCAGTCGGCATGCCCATTTGTGATTCAGAAAAATGCTAGCTACAAAGAAGTAAGACCTCATTATTGGCTAATTTGCATGTTTCCAGAATCACATTTAACTACCATGTTATGCAGATCTTATCTTATCTGCATGACAAGGTTGTAACCTACTGCTCATGTATGCAGTAGAATCCCCCCCCCAGTCACTCTTTCACACACATGTACACAAATACAAACATACATACACACACCAAAAATACCAGTCCTTGTACCTGTCCCTGTCTTCCTGTGGTTCTCCCCACCCCTGTAATACTGTAATGTGAGTCTACATCAATACAATACCTGTGGTATTATTTAATACAAACTTACAAATTTCATTTGGAGTTCATATTTTGCAAAGTATTGCATTAATTTAGGAAAGACAGTGATGGTTAAAACTTTTATTAATTTTAGACAAAAATGGTTACTCTATTAATTTTTGCATCAATGCAGTTATAGGGAAAAATAATATCTCCAGTAAAGTATTACAAGTTGAAATGTCATATATTTATTTCTGATGGAGTGAAGACTTCTGTACAGTATTCCTCTCAGAACAATAAATTATACATAAAAAATGTAGAGAAAATGTAAAAGTAAGTTGTAAAGTTTAGAACATGTCCCACCATTTCCCAAATTAACTAAGTTGCTAACAACTGAAAACAGTTTAGACAATAATAGAAATTCAGTCCAAAATCATCAAAGATCAAAACATCCATGTAATAGGATATTTACAATGCAAATTAATATGTAATCAGAAACAAGCAATATCTTATTTGAAATAAAGTCACTATATAACCCTAGATCTGTAAGTATATGTTTAGTAAACTGTCCTAATACAAGTCATCCTTGAATTGGTTATTTTAACTTGCACAGTATGGGAGAGATATTGAAATATATCCATATACTTACAATAATTTACCCGAAGAGTTTATTACTGAAGAGCTGAATCAACTAGGATAACTGAGAATTTAATAAAGGTATATGTTATGTGCCTCACTGAAACTTATTTTTTAACTTCTATGATTCTAACAGTGCTTAACCAAGAGCTTTGCCTGTGTTTATGTATGTGTGCATTTTTAATTTGGTCTCTAATAAACTAATTACACTTGTATCAGTCTGATTTCATCAAGTACACCCTGCATTACCAGACTATAATTCATACCACACCTTTCGGCTACCTAACCTGGACTGAAACACTAAAGGCAGAGGCGTGTCCATATTCATTAAGGATATCCACACCTCCAGGCTAGTTGCTCAGCATAATGCATTCGAGATTATCCAAGTGCAACTAACTCTGGGCAAGCCCGCAATCCAAATTGTAACTTACTACAGATTCCCCACCATGCCCCAGGTTCCCACTCCTCATTTCTTGAAACACTGGAAAATATTAGGGTACAACTCAACACCCTAATAACGGGTGATTTCAACTACCCCTCCAGTAACTGGGAAAACTACTCATGTACCAACTCTTTTGCTCAAGGTTTTCTGGAATTCATATATTCCAATGCCATGGATCAACTTAGCCACACCCCCACCAGGGGCAGCAATATCCTAGAACTGGTCATTACCAACATGGGCGACCGGTATTCCACACCAGAGGTCAATTCCTTGTTGGTCAGATCCAACTACAAGCTAATCAGCCTAGACATCCACATCCCGCCCCAGCCCCCATTAGGAAAACCACCGTAAAAAATTTCTCCAAAGCCAACTTCATGCTTCTTAAGACAGAAGTGGCAAACTTCACGACACCCATGCAGACAACAATAGAGGTATGACTGCCGAATCCTACACAAATGCACTTTATAAGCACTTACACGAGTGCATGGATCGTGCTATCCCTAACAGAACTAAGATGCTATCCTCCAAAAAAAGGAAGCCAATCTGGTGGTCCCCTGCGATAAACAAACTCTGCAACAAAAGATAGAAACTGTTGCAAAAAAGAGTAAAATCCCATGATTGGAGGAACTCCCTGGTCAGCCTCAGTAAGAAGCTGAGATCCCTCATAAAATCCAAAGCTAGTTACGAAAACAAAATCACCACTGATTCTAAAGACAACCACAAAGCATTCTATAGCTATGTCAAGAATCTCAGTGGCAACACTCAGATCTGCTCTAAGTTACAGCACAATGGCATTAAATATACAGAACCAAGTGAACATTCTGGCAGATAGGTTCAGTGCTAACTTTACCCCCCCTCTCACCCCCTAAAGGGCCCATCTCTATACCGGAAGAATGCAAAGTTCCTGTAATCACGGCTGCACAGGTAAAAACCACACTCTCCAAAGCCAAGAACACAGCATCCATGGGACCTGACAACATCCCAGGCTGCGTTCAACATGATCTACAGAATGAACTGGCACCCCACCTAAGCACCATGTTCAATCATAGCCTCACCTCAGGCTTTGTGCCCACTGAATGGTGTACAGTGATGGTTATCCCACTCCACAAAGGGGGAGCCACCACTGACCCTGGGAACTACCACCCCATTAGCCTAATGAGCCTGGTCTGCAAGGCCAAGGAACATATCATCATGGAACTTATAAACAAAGACATTGGTAATCTCCAAACTCTGGACCCCACCCAGTTCAGGTTTGTAAAAGGCAGTTCATGTCTCCTAAACCTGATAGCCTTCTTTGAAGCAGTCACCAAAGCCATAGATGAGGGTAACGTGGTCATACAGCCTATCTAGATCTCGCCAAGGCTTTTGACACCATCCTCCACTCTGGAATTATAGATAAACTCACTAAAGTAGGTATAAATCCCTATGTCACAAGATGGGTTGCCAACTGGCTCACTGACAGAACCCACACTGTGAAAGTAGCAGACTCCAAATCCGACTTCAGACCAGTGACAAGTAGAGTACCACAGGGTTCAATCCTGGGCACTCTCCAGTTTGGTATTTACTTTTCTGAAGTTTAGGCTAACACAGAAGGTCTTTTGCTAATGAAGGTTGCAGATGACTGCAAACTAGGAGCTATAACTGAAGCTCCTAATGATGTGGACATCCTACAAAAGGGCTTCACTGAGACAGATGCCTGGTGTCAAAGCCATGGCCTCAAGCTCAATGCCAAAAAGTGCATTGTCATCCCCTTTGGTAAAAACTCTGTACCCATGAGCTACCACATAGGTGGTAGTATACTTAACACCGAAAGTGTGATAAGAGGCCTTGGGACACAGGTGGACAGTAGTCTCTCCTTTGATAATCACATCACCACAGTAGTCAGGAAATCCTTCTACATGGCACACCTCATCACAAAAGGTTTATCATCCAGGAAAAACGAGGTCATTGTTCCCCTCTACTTGTCACTCACTTGACCCATTATAGAGTACAATGCCCCTTTTGGTATGTACCTCACAAGACATGTACAACAACTGGAAAGGCCACAGAAATACCTCACAAAGAGGATTACCAGCCTCAAACATATGCCCTAAGCAGACCGTCGCAAAAAGCTCCAGCTTTATTCCGTCGCATATCGCCTACTCAGAGGTGACCTCTGCCTAACATACAAGGCTATGTCAAACCCAGAGATGTTGGACATGTTCCACTTAAAGAAATCCCAATCCCTCCAAGCTACATGCTCTAGGGACCTAAATCTTGTCACCACAATAAACAGAACATGCTGGATGGATAGATTCCTGTCCCAGAGACTTCCCATACGCTGGAACAAACTACCTATCCATATCAAACAAAGCTCCTCATTAGCACTCTTCAACAAAAATCTTGATGATTGGATGGGAAATAGGAAATTCACCCCGAGGAATCACCTCTGTGGCTCTGCTCGACAGGGGCACAGGAAAATAATTTTCTTGGGTGGCAAAAGCCAGGGCACCTTTTTGGCTAGGCTTGTATAGGCCCTAGGGCCGATAGCCTAGTACCTACCTATGAACCTATAAGTACCATCCATAAGGAGGTTTGTGACATCAGTAATGTGGGTAATGCTATTTCTCTTGATATAGCAATGAGTTGTCAGTAGTTTCTAATGTAAATTGTAAAAGGGTCTCTTATTCAAAAACATGCAATCAGTGCATCCATCGTAAAAACAGTATTACACTTATAATCAAGCCTGGCTAACTATATCATGTTTTCTAAGTACAGAAGATGAACTCATACATCACTGATGAGATTCAGGCTTTGAAATGAAAATCTAAAATGTAGCAGAATCCATATTTGTAGTAGATAAAACAAACCAAATCAATTTTTGTAAACCCTCTAAAGAATACAAAGGTATGACATCATCAGCAGGATATCCAAGTTTATAGGCCTTTTTATTAGTTTTAGAAAGATTAAACAAAAACATTTGAAATCAGTGGTGCTCTTAACAAAAGAACAAAAAAGTAAAGAAAATAGCAGTGCTCTAAGTACACAGCTGAAGGTCTGTGCGTCTGCAAGCATTCTTGCATTATCAGTAGGATACATGTATAATCCTAAGAAATTAAAATAAATAAAGTGACACAAACTGCAATGACACTAATGTACTGTGCAGGTGTTGGCAAATATGTATGTTACCCACATGCTAAGACATAAACACAAACTGGATCTGTACTTTAAAACAATATGTTAGATGAGAACTGTTTAAGCTATATACTTTAGGTAATGAATGAAGGTGGTTGCCACTTTAAGAGCAGCTGATTCCTGCTGATTCAGGAACCAGCTGACTTTTCACTTACTTTTCACTTCCTATATAGTGTAAGGCCTATGTTGTATAATTATCTGAAGAAGTTGGGCTATGTGGCCTGATGAAAAGCGCTTTATGTGATTTTTTTGTTTTTTGTAATAAACAGCACGTTAACTCATCGTGCTTGCAGGATTTATTTAGGCAGTTGGATACACTGTGGTACTTCTTCTTTTGGCAGTACTTACCCACATGCAACACATGAATAATTTGTCCACAGCCATAGCAGCTGGTGCAAAGCACCACAGAAAGAAGAAGTTCAGGAATATAACATCATTATTTAAAATTATATGCATTTTTTAATGTTAGCACTCTATAATAGCAATAATCCATGAGTAAATATACAAGAGTACTTGCCTGATTGCTTGGGTTTTGCCTTCATAATTAAACCACACCAGCCATGCAGAATTAACCACACCTAGTAATGGATTATTTTTCTAAATGGTTTCTCTTCATTAACTACCAGTTTCTGAAAGAAAGACCTTACTAAGTGGTACGTAACCCAAATGACTTTAGAAGCAAATTCTAATTAATATATATCTTTCGTGTAAACATGTCTTTGGAAGAAACAATGATTCCTTGATGTAGAATAACATTTCAGGATTGAAATTTGAATCAACTGATAATTATGTAGACTGTAAAAATCTTATTTTTCACAAAAAATAGCTTAATTGTAAAATCTGGATGAGCTATAATATTCCTTTTCAGTGGAAGAAAAGCTTTATAACAATGTGTATATACATTAAAGTGCACATTCAATATACAGCAATTATTAAACAAAAAAAAAAAAATAACATGTTTTTAGAGAAAAAAAACACATCAAAAATAATTAATTGCAGATTTCAGGAAATATATACACAAATATCAGCATATGAGCACTTGTGCAAAATACAATAGTTTTCATGAACACAATATTGAATTATGTTGTTGTTGTCATTGTTCTTTTGGCTTTTCCCAGTTAGGGGTCACCACAGCGGAACTCTGGTCCACTAATGATTGGCAGTATATTTGTTACGGGTGCTGAGGTGCCAGCACAACACCCAACCTTCAACGAAGGCATGCCCATTCACGCATGCCTTTCGAATGCCACTCGACCACGGGGCGGACATGCAGACTCCACACAGAAGGCACTCCAGCCGAGAATTGAACAGGAGAACCTCTTGCTGTGAGACAACAATGCTACCGCTGTACCACCTTATGGAGTACTCAATGAATTTTAATGAGACAACAACGCTACCGCTGTACCACCTTATGGAGTACTCAATGAATTTTAATGAGACAACAACGCTACCGCTGTACCACCTTATGGAGTACTCAATGAATTTTAATGAGACAACAACGCTACCGCTGTACCACCTTATGGAGTACTCAATGAATTTTAATGAGACAACAACACTACCGCTGTACCACCTTATGGAGTACTCAATGAATTTTAATGAGACAACAACGCTACTGCTGTACCACCTTATGGAGTACTCAATGAATTTTAATGAGACAACAACGCTACCGCTGTACCACCTTATGGAGTACTCAATGAATTTTAATGAGACAACAACGCTACCGCTGTACCACCTTATGGAGTACTCAATGAATTTTAATGAGACAACAATGCTACCGCTGTACCACCTTATGGAGTACTCAATGAATTTTAATGAGACAACAACACTACCGCTGTACCACCTTATGGAGTACTCAATGAATTTTAATGACTGGGTTTTGTTTCTATTGCTTAGATCTAAAAACTAAGCACAATTCTATTTAGCACTGAACATGTAAGACACTTACAAAAGCTTAATGGAGATTAACAAAAAATAAGTTAATACACTTTCTTGATTTTAGGCATCTGCCCACTATTCAAATTATATCGTATATGCGTTTATATATTGCTTGAATGAGGACAAATGAATAAAGATAAAGAAATAACCTATGTCAAAAAATATGAGCTGCACTAGAAAGATGTAAACAAGAGTACTATTAAGAGCAAATCAAAAATATCTCAAGCAAATCATAGTTAAAACATCTGCAAGTTTATTATGTCATAAAATTGGCACAGAGACAACAAAACATAATCTATTCTACTACACAAATGCAGAAGTTAAAATGGTGAATTTCAAAACATTTCAAAAGCTTATTTTTTAAGTAAGCTTTTCTATATTGTATGATGTGACTAAATATTATGGGTTGATGGCAATTCACCTAGGATGAATACATCTAATTAATATTAGCTTTCTCTTTTTATTAGAATAATTCTTACTGACTGTCTAGCAAGCTGTCAATTATTTGGTGTAGTATATCAATGCCTGTGCTGATTGTGTACTTTTAAGAAGTTTTAAGTACGAATCTGCATGTTTTCCTTGGAGAATCCATTTTGGCTAGATAAAAGAAATACATAATTTCTGTACATTCTGGAAAAAGACCCACCAATCCTCTACATCCTCATAGGTGTACTTGCATTGTATATAGTTGTGTGTGGGGGGGTTTACCTTCATAACATTGCAGCCCAATTTGTTGACTCTGAAAACGGTGAGACAAAAATGTCGAACTACAGAAGCACAAAGTCCTCTCCAGGAAAGTAACCACTTGGCCACCAATGAAAAATCCACAACTATAACAAACTACAACCATCAAAGTGGGGAGGCTTTACCCCCACAGTACCCATACTTAAATATACCAACTCTGAGATCACACTACAGTGGAGAAAGGGCAAAGTTCACCATGGTGGCCAAGTGGTTACTTTACCTGAGGGGAAAAATGATGTTTTGAGACTTTGTGCTTTTCTTCTCCCTGTTTTTATAGTCAACGAACTGGGCTGCAACATTATGAAAGGGAACCGAGTGTGTGTGTGTGTGTGTGTGTGTGTGTGTGTGTGTGTGTGTGTGTGTGTGTGTGTGTGTGTGTGTGTGTGTGTGTGTGTGTGTGTGTGTGTGTGTGCATGCGCATCTTTCTCTAGCTGTATGACTGTATTCAGCAATGGACTGGCATCCTGTACAGAAATTATTCTCTCTGACTTAATTCCTTTGAGAACCAGGATAAGCTTTGTCCCCACTCTCTGTACTGTGTAAAGCTGATGTTGAAAAATACATGAATATAAGGTATGCTCCATTTTCTGTATACAGTGTTAAATAAGTGTTACATAAACAGTTTCTATAAACTATGGCACAGATAAATTTACAACAAGCCCATCATGTCATTAAACAGATTAGACAAAACAGCAGATCATTCAATTTTTTTGTCTTCCTTCTATTGATATTGATATGATTTACACCTTTAGTAATAAGAACAAATTTACAGATGTATGTTTGAAAGACTCTTGTCAAAAATTAATCCTTTGTCTGCTACCATGGGAGGATTAATGTTTCTGCTGGTGTTCTTTGTCTGAGTAACATTATACTTTGTGTAAAGTGATATTTTATTGACATCTTATATTACAATTTGTTCTAAGACTTGTTGACATCCTTTAGAAGTTGCATCATAGTTTTGATTCCATAGCAGCTGAATAAAGAAGGATAACATAATAAAATTGTATGACTTGCTAATAATTTGCTTTGAAGTTGCTAAACAAATATACATGTTTAAACTAATCAGTCATGTACCGTTCATTTGCTGTATTTAAAATAGCATTGCAAAACTACATGTTTATATATATATATATATATATTGCACCATTTTACATATTTTCTTCTATAACACATTGTAATATCTATGTTATTTATTTATTTATTTGTTTGTTTGTTTATTTATTTATTTATTTATTTATTTATTTATTTGTAAATCATGAAAAGATATGGCACACAATGGGTTCTGTCTATAAAATGTCCTTTTCCCTGTTACAAAGACATCCATCAATCAGTAAAATGCTGGCTATGTTCATCTATAGTCGTTTGTGGGTTCACCTGCAATCCTTTGAAACCTGAATGATGTTATTTATTTATTGTTTGTTTGTTTGTTTGTTTGTTTTCATTTGTTTACCTGGATTGTCCGACTGAGCTGGTGGCTCATTTTCAGTGGAGTCTCGAGGAGAAAAGCTCTATATTGTACAAGGAAAAGATAGCAAAAATTTACAGAAACTAAACAGATGTTCTAAAAAATACAAAAATAGTACAATAATGTATACAAAGATCATAGATAGATAGTTGGTTCAAAACAATGCATGACATGGAATGTGTTTAAACAGTTCAATAAAAAAGTTCTGTGACTCATATCATATCAAGATATTGATTCAATATAAATAGTGGATTGCATGTTTGTTTGGTAAGGTAAATCTCTCTATGCCTATGTGTGTTTGCTTAGTTATAAAAAATCATTTTCTACCTTATGCGAAAGTAGTGTAATAGACAGTGTCTTAATGAATCACCTTTTCTGCAGGATGCAAGGAGTAGAAAAACTTGAGACTTAGATATTCGATCTTAGTACTTTGATATTAGAAAATAGTACTTTGATACTGGGAAGAAGAGGAGGACAGGATCACTGAAGAGGGTTGAGGTGAGTGATCATCCAGGGGGAGAGGTGAGTGGTCATCCAGGGGAGGCGCAGGAGCACAGCCAGCTGTTCTTTAGGTAGCTTTTGAGGAGTGATTTGAAATGATTAGTATTAGTGGTGTTTACAATTTGTTGTGGGATGGAATTCCAGATCTTAGATATTTTATCTGACAAAGGGATTCACCAAAACTGGCTTTTGCTGTTATTAGTAACAATTTATCAGAGGATCTAAAAGTTCTATTGTTGGTGTATGGCTGTACTAGGTCTTTGAGAGCTGGGCAGTTGTCTGGTTGATAGATGATGAAGTGGGCGATAGTTAGTTGGTTTAAGTGGAGGAGGTTGGGAAGTTTGATCCAGTTTAGTTTTTGTAGTGCAGAGCAGTGATGAGTTCTATTTGGAAGGTTAAGGGCAAACCTAGTTATTCTGTTTTAGCAGGCCTCAAGTTTTTTTAGGTCTGTTTTTATAAGAATAGTGAAGAACGGGGAGGCATATAGTAGGGTAGAGAAAGATGTGCTCTGGCGATATTGGTGAGGAATGATCTTGCTCTATAGAGAGCTCCAAGTTTAATATGCACCTTTTTAATGGTTAAAGCTAAATGTTTATCAAATTTTAATGAGTTAGCAATCATTACCCCAAGAAATTTAGTATGTTCTATTGGTTCTATTTTGTTATTGTTAGATGAAAAAATACTGAAGGGGGATTGAGTTCCTTGCAATTTGCCTTTAGTAAAGATTATCCGTTTAGTTTTGTTTGGGTTGAGTATTAACTGTTGAGTAGAAAGATATTGTGCTATGTCAAGGAAGGATTTTTGTGTTATTTCCAAGAGTTTGGGAAGGGTTGGGGCAGAGCATATTATGGAGGAGTCATCAGCATATTGAATAATGGTAGCATTATTGGTGGCAGTAGATAGTTTATTGGTGAATATAGAGAAGAGTAGTGGACCGAGGCTTGACCCTTTAGGGACATCCACTGAGACTGGTAGAAGGGGAGAGAGTGAGTTGTGCCACTTAACTGCTTGCTGTGGAATCAGGCTAGTGCTGTTTGGGAGAGGTTTATGGAGGCTAGTTCATTTAGCAGCTTTTGATGAGAGACCACATTGAAGGCTTTCGACATGTCGAGGAAGATGGATGAGGCTAGTTGGCCATTGTTTTTAAACTGGGTGATGGTATTCGTGAAACAAATTAAGGCTGTTGTGGTGCTACTCTTTAGTCTGAAACTGTGTTGTGAGTTTGACAGATGGTTGTTCCTTAGTAAGTAGCTTAAGAGCTGCTTGTGAATGCATTTTTTAAGAATTTTTGCTAATGGGGGTAAAATGGCTATAGGCTAGTAGTTGGATGGGCAAGATTATTTTTTTGAGGAAAGTTTGATTGAATAGTTGTACTGTTGAGTCTAATGAGAGTTGTTTTAATGGGGACCAGTTGAATTGTTGTAGTAGGGTTTTAAATAAGTTGGGGCAGAAGTTTCTTTTGTTTCATATGTGTTTATAGACTGTTTTTTTTGGGATGCTAGATTGGAGTTGAACCAGGTAGGTGGGTATGTGGTCATTCAGACTGTCAGGAAGGCAGTCTGCATGTAGGTAAAGATTGGGCTTATTTGTTAAGGTCCAGTCTAGGACAGTTTGTTTCTTATTGTTTTTATTGGATCTAGTTGGGGTAGATATCATCTGTGAGTACCCATACAAGTTGATAAAGTAAGATGGAGATGCTGTAATGCTGTAATTAAATCGAAAGGTACTTCAACAAAGTATTAGTTTAAGGGTGTGCACACTTACGCAACCAGCTTATTGTATGTTTTTTATTTTTTATATTTTTCCCCTAACAAATTTGCTTGTTTTTCAATTGAATTTTACAGGTTATAGGTCACATTAAAGGTGGGAAAAGTTTTGAAATGATTTCTTGTGTCTCATTTTTTTATATCACAAAAACCTGGCATTTTAGCAAGGGTGTGTAAACTTTTTATATCCACTGTATGTATATATATATATATATATATATATATATATATATATATATATATATATATATTAAGAGAGAGAGAGTGAGATACTATACACAAACATTTGCTCATGTACACACACACACACACACACACACACACACACACACACACACACACACACACACACACACACACACACACACAGATTCACTTCAGAATCTCAAACGCTTGAAAACACGAATGTCATATGGTCATACCACACCCTGCTACTTAAATATACCAACTCTGAGATCGCACTACAGCGAGGAAAAGGGAAATCTCCCATTCCACACTGTATGCAGATCTCCATTCAGAATTTCGAGCTTCTGAAAACTAGATCTTATGGTCTCGACCATATGACATTCGGGTTTTCAGCTATTCAAGATTCTGAAGGGAACCTACACACACACACACACACACACACACACACACACACACACACACACACACACACACACACACACAGACAAAATCCTCCTACTACAGCTACAGGTATATTCCTGTACTAAAAGGTTGCTTCCAGTGAGCCTTCTGGCTGGTATTCTTCAACATTCCCTACCCTTAGCCTCTGAACTCTCTCTCAATGAGATACGTACATATCTGACTATTCTTTCAGTGGCTGCTTCTTGTGCAACAAACATCTCTACAATACTCCTTCTCTCTCTATATATATATAAATATATATATATATATATATATATATATATATATATATATATATATATATATATATATATATATATATATATATATATATATATATATATATATATATATATATATATATATATATATATATATATATATATATATATATAGCCTTTCTTTTTAAAAAGGGGACATTTTCTCATCCAGTCTGAGAAAAAAACTGTGTTCCTCCCCCACACTGCCCTAACATTGTAGCCCTACATAAAATGTAGTGGTTGCTAGGGGCACCATCCCATATGACATCCCCTAGCTCAGACCTGTGGGTATGATCACCATTGGCCAGCCAGATTCCACCTTGGCCAACTCAAGACCTCAATGACAGAGAGCTAGCTGTCCTCCAAGCTGTAGTACATCTGTAGCAGTTCTTGCCAATATGTCCAAACTGGTAACAGGTATAGCATCCTGGTCACATTGTCCGTTGTGTGAACTTCTCTCCTTGGTTCATTAGTTTGGACAAGGCTTTCCTGAGCAAGTGTAGCACACAATATTAAGTTTTGTATTTGTTAATGATGCTTCATTCCTCGAGGTAATATGAATCAAGTGATGTGTCACCTTCATTTGTATTTAATTTATTTTATTCCTGCTTCTGAGATAAAATGGCTGGCTTCATCATAGGATCATAGGATCACAAGAGATTACTAGGCTATCAACCCAAAGCTCATTTCAAGCCTAGCTATTTCATTCCAATGCAATACCATAAAAATGCTAGCCAATACCCGAGATTGCATTTAGTGATGACTGCCCATGTCCAGGAGGGTTATGGGTGCTATCCCCAGTAAGAATTTACAGTGCGCCATCCATTCATCCAGGTTCTTCTTGAACAGTGTCATAGAGGTGCTCTGTTTCATATGAATTGGTAGCCTGTTCCAAAGAGGCAGCAGTCACTGGGAGATAAATCTGTCCCTCCAGCACATCTTACTTTAGTCCCAGGCCATATTTAGGTCCCTGGAATGGGTAGCCCTAGTCCTGTTTGATTTACTGATATGCAGAAAGTTCATTAGGTTTACGGCTTGGATTGCTCTGTAGGTACAAGTCTCCCCTAAGAAGTTTATATGATACAGAGTACAGTGACAGGGACTTTATTCGGTCTGTGTAAGGCACATGCTGGAGCTCCTTGATCTTCTTTGTTAGAAACCTTTGACGTCTCTCCAGTTGCTGCAGGTGCTTTGTACGGTACATGCCAAATGGGGAGTTAATCTCAATTATGGGCTGGATTAATGCCGAGTATAGAGGGGTTATAACCTCTTTTGCTCTCAAGGTTATGCATTTACTAATCAATTGTGCTACATAGAAAGCTTTCTTTACTATAGTAGACACATGGTGGTTGAAGTTAAGGTCACAGTCAACTTGTGATTCCTGGTCCCTTACCACTTTGTGGGTACTTAGGTAATTGATGTTGATAGTGTGAAGGGATATTTTTTGTTCCGAAGGGAATGATGATGCATTTCTTTGTGTTCAGTTTGAGACTGTGAATAATACACCAGTCATTGGTTTATGTGAGAGCCCCCTCTGGAGTATACTGACATCATTTGGGGATTCAGTGATTGCACCCAGTTTGCAGTCGTCTGCAAACTTGGTCAGCCACAACCCCTTAGTTTTGACATGAACTTCTGAGAAATATATGCAAAACAGTAGGGGGCCCAGCACTGACCCCTGTGGCACCCCACGGGTAACAAGTCATCTGGTTGATGTGAAGTCACCCACTTTGATAGTGTGTGTCCAGTTTGTGAGCTAGTTGGCTACCCATCTTACAACCAAAGGGTTTACATTCAGTTTTACATTCAGTTTGCTAGGTTTATTGGTAATGCCTGAATGTGGGATTGTGTTGAAAGCCTTTGCCAAGTCAAGATATACTGTGTGCACAGATTTGCCCTCGTCAGTAGACCTGGTTATATATTCAAAGAAGTCCACCAGATTTAACAGGCAGGATCTGCTTTTGACAAAGCTGAACTGGGTAGGATCCAGGGTTTAGAGGTCACCTATGTCTTTATTTTTGAGGTCCATAATGATATGTTCCATGGCCTTACAGACGAGGCTGGTCAGGCATATAGGTCTGTTATTCCCCAGGTCTGTTGCTAGGCCACCTTTGTGGAGGGGAATAACTATTGCTGTTCTCCATTCCAAAGGTACAAAGCCTGTGATTAGGCTATGATTGAAAAGGGTAGTCAGTAGTGATGCTAGTTCATGTTTCAGCCAGTTTAGAAGACAGCCTGGAATGTCATTTGGTCCCACAGAGGCTGTGTTTTTTGTCTTGGAAAAGGCTTTGAGGACCTGCTCTTCAGATATGGGGGGAAGGGTGATAAGTTAACAGGGAAATAAGGGAGTGAAATTTTCACCAAACCTATCCACTAGCAGGTTTGCTATCTCTGTGGGGTCAGTGTGTGTGATACCATTGGTCACTAGTTCTGCACATGCTTGCGTCCTAACCTTTAGGTTACATATATAGCTGTAAAAGGCCTTATGGTTATTCTTGGCTGTACCTGCTAAGTTTCTTTCAAAGGAGCCCTTGGAGGATTTGACAAGTTGTCTTATTTATGACAAACAAGAAAAATGCTTAAACTGGTAAAACCACGAAAAACAAAACGTGGAAACGAAACGAAGCAAGCCACTGGTGACCACACAGGCTGTTTATTGAAAATAACAGTAAGCGCTTTCGGTGGGAAAAATGAGCCCACCTTCTTCAGACTGAGACATTTTCAAATACCAAACACATTATTTAAATACTTAATTTAAAAACAATTGACCAATAGAATAAATCATCTTGATAAATACATCCTAATCGTGTCTTATTTGTATAAAAACCACAGTATCTTGTTTAACTAAAAGTTTTACACCACCAGAAAGTCACCCTACAATTTCTAATTAAACAGAAGTAAAATGAAGATGATAATAGGAATAAAAATTATTATTAAATGAAAGTAAATTGTGTTTACATTTCTTTATATGAGAAAATATTGTATGTGTGTATGTGTATATATATATATACCACAAGTTAAATTGTATGGACAGCATTCACAAAACAAAAACTTAATTGCAAATTGAAAATGCCCTGTTTTTGAGCCCTCACGTATTAATGCTACTATTATTGATTACTTGTAGGCTCAAGTTATATGTGTTTATATGTATTAATTTCTTAGAATGTGAATTTTTTAAAAATGCAGAAAAAATGCATGTGTTAATGAACAATTCATGACAGTTGAATGACGTCCTAAGGACTACTATATTTTACATTGAACAAAAATCATTTTCACTATTTGGAATCTTTACTTAAAAGAACCCCTCAATATTAGTGTGTAAAACAGTCATGTTTTTTTAATAAAAAGAAAATCTCTAAAAGTGATTTGATTGGGCTCCCATATGAAAAATCTAGGATATAAAAGAACCAACTAGGTCTGAATATAAACATAAACTTTGCCCTGATCTGAAATGTATTTAACTCTAATTCTTTTTGTATACTTTTTATTCTTGTGTATTTTTTATTATTCCTTTTATCTTTTCAGGACCCTAAGCTTAAGAATGCATTTTATTGAGACCGCCTCATTCAACCCTGGAGGGACATAAGCAGAAGTTCTTATCTGCCAAAATAACTCTTGTTCCTCTAACCAAAGTTGCCACGGACCCCCCCTGATTGTGGGAACCACTTGTTGAATAACTGTAAATGCAAAACTGTGGTCCGGATGGGAATGAATATGTTTAGCTAATGCGTTATTCATGTCAAGTTTGCTAATGGCATAAAGATGTTCGTATATCCTTTTCTTAAGGGGTCTGTCGGTCTTGCCAATGTAAAATGCCAAGCATCCTCTACAAATGGCCACATACACGACCCCCTTAGAATCATTAGTTCAAGTTCAGAACTCAGCCTAGTTTCACTTACAGAAGGGGTTACAATTTAAAAAATTTGGTCGAAAGATCCAAAGTTAATAATAATAATAACAGGGGGAAAAGTGGGATGACCAAATGTGGTATGTGCACATATTGTAGACACATTCAACCTGGGGGGAGGATAAACATCAATGGGAAAATAGTCTCAATTAATGGCAAGTACAACTGTGATTCTAAGGGGGTCGTGTATGTGGCCATTTGTAGAGGATGCTTGGCATTTTACATTGACAAGACCGACAGACCCCTTAAGAAAAGGATATACGAACATCTTCATGCCATTAGCAAACTTGACATGAATAACGCATTAGCTAAACATATTCATTCCCATCCGGACCACAGTTTTGCATTTACAGTTATTCAACAAGTGGTTCCCACAATCAGGGGGGGGTCCATGGCAACTTTGGTTAGAGGAACAAGAGTTATTTTGACAGATAAGAACTTCTGCTTATGTCCCTCCAGGGTTGAATGAGGCAGTCTCAATAAAATGCATTCTTAAGCTTAGGGTCCTGAAAAGATAAAAGGAATAATAAAAAATACACAAGAATAAAAAGTATACAAAAAGAATTAGAGTTAAATACATTTCAGATCAGGGCAAAGTTTATGTTTATATTCAGACCTAGCTGGTTCTTTTATATCCTAGATTTTTCATATGGGAGCCCAATCAAATCACTTTTAGAGATTTTCTTTTTATTAAAAAAAATGACTGTTTTACACACTAATATTGAGGGGTTCTTTTAAGTAAAGATTCCAAATAGTGAAAATGATTTTTGTTCAATGTAAAATATAGTAGTCCTTAGGACGTCATTCAACTGTCATGAATTGTTCATTAACACATGCATTTTTTCTGCATTTTTAAAAAATTCACATTCTAAGAAATTAATACATATAAACACATATAACTTGAGCCTACAAGTAATCAATAATAGTAGCATTAATACGTGAGGGCTCAAAAACAGGGCATTTTCAATTTACAATTAAGTTTTTGTTTTGTGAATGCTGTCCATACAGTTTAACTTGTGGTATATATATATATATATATATATATATATATATATATACACATACACACATACAATATTTTCTCATATAAAGAAATGTAAACACAATTTACTTTCATTTAATAATAATTTTTATTCCTATTATCATCTTCATTTTACTTCTGTTTAATTAGAAATTGTAGGGTGACTTTCTGGTGGTGTAAAACTTTTAGTTAAACAAGATACTGTGGTTTTTATACAAATAAGACATGATTAGGATGTATTTATCAAGATGAGATATTCTATTGGTTAATTGTGTTTAAATTAAGTATTTAAATAATGTGTTTGGTATTTGAAAATGTCTCAGTCTGAAGAAGGTGGGCTCATTTTTCCCACCGAAAGCGCTTACTGTTATTTTCAATAAACAGCCTGTGTGGTCACCAGTGGCTTACTTCGTTTCGTTTCCAAGTTGTCTTATTTGCCTGCTGAGGCTCAGGAGGGTGCTTTTCCATTGTTGGGGCCTTGCCTTTGTTTCCTTGGACAGCAACTTTTTGCATTTATTGTAAAATTTGTTGATGCTGGATGTTCACCAGGATGGCTTGTTTTTACTAGGGGCTCTAGCTTTGATTCTTTCTGGTATAGCCGAGTTTATGCACTTATGCAAGTGATTGTACAGGGCTTCAGTGTAGTTACCACTTCCAGTTTGGGGTGGAGCTTGGAATGCATTTATACCTTCGCCTAGGAGGGTATAATTTGCCTTGGTGAAGTTTTTTATTCTGATTTCACCCTTTGTGAGTTCTGGTGTTAGTGCAGCTCAAAGGTGACCGTTTTGTGGTTAGATTTAACTAATCAGGGTCTGACAGGTACAGCAGTACATCTGTTCGATATGTTAGTGAGGACCAGATCTAGAATACTTGTTCCTCTTGTTGAGGTATAAACAATTTGTTCCAGGGCATTTGAATTAACAAAGTCAAGGAACTTTTGCTCTAGCGAGTTGGGGATAGCATAGTTTTCCCAGTTGATGGTGGGATAATTGAAATCCCCCATAACCAGAGTGTTCGGTAAAATTTGGATTGCCTTCAGTTTAGTCAAGTAGGCTTCATGGGTGTTGTGATCCATGGAAGGGGATCTATAACTGGCTATGACCTAAATAGGGGTCTTACCCACTGTAACCTGGACTTAGAGTAACTCCATGGAGTTGGTCAGTCTAACTAGACGGGAGGTTAATTTATTTCTAATATAGATAGAAACACTGCCTCCTTTGCTTTTCACACATTCATTTTGCCGTCTAAAGGTGTGGAAGCCAGGATACTCTCTGAGGCCTTGAACCAGGTTTCTCTGACTGTTCCTAGCATTTAGCAGCATGACCCTTATTTTGTTCTGGTTGGCTAATTTCATGTCAGTAATGTTGTTTTTGAGATCTTGCCTAAAAAGGCACTATGGAGGAGGCAAGAGCCTTTGCCAGCAACCAAAAGCCTAAAGGTGCCGGGTGCAAACTGTCTCTGGCAAAGCAGCGAGGTTTGTCGACCATGGCTTATTGGCTTTCCAGGTTGACAGGAACTGGATCCCCTTTGAATGACACCAAAAACTAAGCCAATTATTGAAATCAATCATTTTTTGTTTATACTGTGGCATCATTCTAGGTGATGGTAGTATGCTGCTCAAGTCTAGGGACATATCTGCCTGGGACACATACTCAGAGAGGTCAACCATGTCTCTCTTCATATAGCCCAGTGAGGTACATCTCAGGTCATTCACACCAACATGAACTATGACAGAGTCATAATGGTACTTGTTGCTGAGAGACCTGAGTGCATGTGTGATCTGACGCATCCTGGCACCAGACAGGCAGCTGACCGTGACTTTCTCCTTGTCCAACCTGGTGAGTGGGACATCTGTGTGTCTCACTATTGAGTCTCCAATAACAAGAACATTTGTTTTTTGAGTGTTTTGCCTTATGGGCTTGGTGGGTGAGACAGTGATATTGCTATGTTTCATGGGTACTGTGGGGACTGTGTTATTTGTAGCAGTCTTGTCTTTTGGAGGTCTCTGGAGTTTAGGTAAGTTTTTCAAGAGAACCTCCGCATATGTAGATTTTTGTGTTGGATGTGTACTATGTGTGCGAGTAATGGTACTATGTGCATATGTAGTGGTGGGTGAGTTGACAACCTCTTCCGTGTTACTGTTTTGAGTGCGAGAGAGCATGGATTCAAGATTCTTGTTATAGATACATCTCTCGCACTCTGTACTAGAGTGAATTATTAGTAGAGGGTTGTCGGTGTACATGAAACCATTGTTACACTGCCTCAAAAGACCCAAGTCAACAAAGTTGGCAGGAGAAACAAGGGTAGTCTAACTCTCCATAATGCTAGGTTGATGACTGTTGTCACTAGGTGTGGCTTTTCAGAATCATTCACAGAGAAGCTCAGTGGTTGGATATTTCTGCCTAGGGTTTTATTTATTTATTTCTGATGGTTAATAGGTTACAGCTTCCTAGCAGTATTTCTTTGACAGCAAAGCACTAAGGATGAGGGCTACACTAGTGTGCTACAGAAGTATCTAAGGGAAAACTTGTTAAATTTAACTGTCCAACTTTCGCTCACAATTGTGCTTCAGTGCATGGTGCTGTGCAAGCAAGCAAGCAGAAACTTGTTCAAATGTAAGGCCTAAATACCAGAAACTATAAACTTAAAAAAAAATTAAAAAAGATTCAAAAGGACCAATGCGGATGCTTATTCCAAGACCTAGACAGACCTCCCTTTAGCAGACAGGGTCAAGTCAACACAATCCTCTCACTAAAGTGCAGATAGGCCCCTTCCAATCCAAGATGGCCTGTAAAACTTGCTCAGAGCATTTAATTGGTTTAAAAGTGTTGTTTCTTCTTTACATTACATCATCTCACTAGGCTCTTGCATTTTAAAATACAACTGATTTAACAAGTGTCGTTAAGACTTGGAAATTTGTAATTATTTAATCTAATTTGCCAAGCCAGTTCAAGTTGCTCTAACTGAAGGGGAACTGGACCACCTCGTAACGGTAGAGGTACTTGGTCAATGGCCATGTATTTGAATTTATGGTCTTGGCAAGAGTGGATGTGTTTGGCCAAAGCATTTTCTAGTTTAACCTTTGAAATTGCATATTGGTGTTCATAAACCCTATCACGGAGTCTTCACTCTGTTTTGCCAATGTAATATGCTGGACAAGATTGGCACCTAGCCAAATACACCACATTCTTAGATTGACAGTTAAATTTAAATTTTACTCTGTACTTGTGTTGGTTGATTGTAAAAGTGTTTGTTACATCCATGTATCGGCAAAGGCTACAAGAATCACATTTGACCATGCCAGTGATTTTTGGGTGATCCAACGTTGTTGCTCCAGCAAGTTTAGTATAAGGCTTCATCACATTACACAAAACAGGATCATTTTTTAAATTCCACCTTTATACTTATGTATATGATGTTAAATTTGACTAGCACTGGTATGTTAAATGAAGAGCAACATCAACATTTTTCAAACAGTAGTTTAGACAAGCTGGTTCAAAGACAAGAATAGATTTTATAATACTTCAGGGTTCATATGAATGTAGTTATATGTTTTCAAAGTACAAATGACATATATGTTTTAAATGTATATTTTTTAATAATGTCCAAGCAGTTTGTGTGAGTTTTTAATTGTGTTGTGATTCGCTACTTCAGTACGTCACTTCCATTGTAATATTTAAATGTCACGAGAGTTGTTTTGGAATTACTTCTGAAGGTTTGCCTTGAGTGCAAACGAAAAGTGTTTCAAGTTAATTAAAGTCAATAAACTACGAGGGCATGTCTACTGAGTAGTGCCTGTTTTTTGTTTTCTTAGTTTGGTTCGTATTAGTGAATTTTAACAGCTAGTAGCTAGCCTAGTTTCAGTGGGAAACACTAGAGAATGTTTAACACAGCAGGAAAAATAGCAGTGAGTCAGTAAAAAATGTAGAAAACAGCAGGAAATCAGCAAGAAGTCTTTAAGGAATGCTTTTAACAGCTAACAGATCAGTTATTTAAACACAGCTTATTGGGAAAACCAGAACAAGCAGAACAGATAGCTTTAAAACAGTGAGAAATACCAGTAAGTACTTAACAAAAAGTGAAAATAGCAAAAAAGGCTTTGTAAACAGTGAAAACAGCAATAAAATTTGATTTAACAGGCATAGTAATGTAGACAACTGAAGTACAACAATGTAGCTTAGTACACAATGTAGTTTAGTACACAGTATATAAATACAGTATAAAAATAGGCAGCGGGCAATAAAAAAGTGCAGTAAATAGTATAAATAAGCAAAAAAAACAGACAACGTATGTTTTTTTAGAAGCTCAGAAGACTCTAGTCATCTGGTATCTCAGCTCAGTATTATGGCTGGTAACCCACCTCAGTTTAGCTCGGTACAAACAAGCAGAAACCTGCTCAAATGCAGGGCCTAAACACCAGAATTAAAAACTTGAAAAAACTTTAAAAAGATTAAAAAGGACCAATAAGGATGCTTATGCCAAGCCCTAGACCAACCTCCCTTTACCAGACAGGATCCAATCAACACAATCATCTCACTAAAGTACAGATAGGCCCCTTCCAATCCAAGATGGCCTGGAAAACATGCGTAGAACAAACAACCACTGCAAACAAATCAAGATGCAGCAAGCCTGTATCTGGACTATGCTACAGTTACTAGCTACCCTAGTATCAGTGAGAAACACTAGAGAATGTTTAAGACAGCAGAAAAATAGAAGTGAGACACTACAAAACATTCAAAACAGCAGAAAATCAGCAAGGAGACTCTAAATAATATTTTAACCTACTAACAAATCAGCTATATAAACACTGCTTGGTGGGAAAACCAGAACAAGCAGAACAGATAACTTTAAAACAGTGAAAAATATCAGTAAATACTTAACAAACAGTGAAAATAGCAAAAAAACTAAAAAGGCTTGTAAACAGTGAAAACAGCAATAAAATTGGATTTAACAGGCACGGTAGTCATAACAAGCTATATCACTGCTACTAATAGCTTACAAAGTAGTTTTGCATTGCAATAGTTTTGTATCAATGGTCTCTCCTTATTAATTATTCACACTTTGATTTTAAGCTGCTTGTGTTAATGTGAAGACATGCAAAATGATTTTGGCTTTATGTATGTAAATGGTGCATTTGCACTGTATTTTCAGCTTTCTTTATGATTCTATGATTTTCATGGAATATTTAGCTAGCTGTTTCAGTGATACAGGTGTTTACCAGCAGCATGCTGCTAATCAGATATTCTTGCCATGTTTTTTATGGCCGAGATATGATACTCTATATATGGTATGCACTACTTTGCTCATTTTATGACTGGTCTTATACACTACTATCCGTTTAGGGTGGACCAGTGCTTTATGAAAGCTCCTGTTTGATTTTTTGTGCTATATCCAGAAATAGCAAACTTGGGAACACATACATATATACATACATTACAGTACTAAATTCTGCTAGAAGTCAACAGAAAGCAGAGTTACTCATCATTATGTCATCATTATGTTGCAAATATGTTTCCCCTTCCCTCCCCCCCCCCTCCTTTTTACATAATGACATAATGTTCAAATGTTTTAATGTGTATGTTTGGACTTGTTATTCTCATAGTCCATATTACCCATACTTGTTTAGTGAGTTTATACTTGAAATGGGGATTTACTTTTGTATATTTTTACCCATTACACTTTCACTCATTTTAATATTTTAATGTTTCAACCTTATTTTTGTTCTTGCAAGTGAATTGTGTATACTACTGAATGGGTGTATAACTAGGAAGAGGAAATGACAAATGCTTTGTGATCAGGAAATGAGGTCATTCGGATTGTACCAGGGGAGGGGCACAATTTGAATTTGAAATTGCCTTTATAACACAGGCTGGTTTCTTGTGTAGAACCATTTGTCTGAAGAAGTCTTTGTATGGTGAAAGGACGAAAAGCAGTATTTTTGTACCGTGTTGCTTAATGTTTTAATAAACTTCTGGCCCTGTTTGGTCCAGTTTGGTTTTAGTTCCACCTTTTGTCCACTATTTACATTTGGATGCTTGAACATGGCAACTGTTTGGATAACCTTTGAATAAGAAAGGATTGATTTATTCCAGAGCTGCATAGCGGGATTTACCATTTTTCACCAGTGTGCGTCAACTTACCAGCACCATCCTGAATTGGAGAACTATATCCAGAAATGCCAGTGTGCTCTGACTATGTAGCAGGGGCGGCTTGTGCTATAGGACTGCGGGACTGCAGCCCCCCACCTGTAAAATGGGTCCCCCACCTGTAAAATGGATAAAATTAATTCTCCATTCCCCCCACCATAGAACATATTAAAATAAAAATTCTTGGACTCTGCACTTAGTTCCTGACTGCTGTGTTAGGCAGACCAGAACTCCAAGCACACATGCTCAGGCATTCCTCAGCTCCAGACTGCTTTGTTAGCACTGCAGATAGGGAAGGCAGGAAACTCTGCCCTTTCAGCCTAGAGGTCTGTGTGGTGACAACTGCACAAACTGGAAGGTCATCAGACTGCATTGCCTGCAGGAGGCTCCAGCCTCCTCACATCTTGCAGGAGACCCAACAGCATGCGGTGTGTGCGTGTGCGCGCGTGTGTGTGTGTGTGTGTGTAATGCCCCAGTTGCTTCATGGTGGTGGGTAGAGAATAAGGCTTGAATCCTGTACCTTGGACCTAAGTGACCAGAGCCTGAATCCCCTACCCACCACCATTTGTAAAACATTTGCAGATTTTTGCCTCATATTTGTTTTGTTCCTCATAAAATCTGTGGTTTCTGTATTTTTGTTACTTAGCACAGCCAATAGTGCAGTGGTGCAGTGGTAGCAGTGTTGCCTGACAGCTACGGGTTGTCTGGTTTGATTCTTGGCTGGGGTGCCTTCTGTGTGGAGTCTGCATGTTCTCCCCGTGTTTGTGTGGGTTTGCTCTGGTGTCCTCAGTGGATATTTGTCCCTATTTTTTGGACTGTATTCCCCCATTATTGGCTTCGTCCAGGTTTTTTGTGCCAAGGTTGAAAGCTATGGTGATAACTGAACTCACTGAATATGTTTGGGGGCTGTATTCCCCCATTATTGGCTTTGTTCAGGTTTTTTTTGCTAAGATGTTGACAGCTATGGTGAGAACTGAATTCGCTAAATGGTAGCCATTTAAGTTTCAGTCTTCCTCTCTTTCATAAAAATAGATGATTTGGCATAGTGGTATGTTGCTCTGGCTGTTTTGCTCAGGGTCCTGGGTTCAATACTTGGCAGTGAAATTAATGGTGGTAACACAGCATTTTATTCCAGCAACTTTGCAACATTATACAAGCAATGTTTAAAATGTGTCCCTGGTTTTTGGGCTTTTGCCCCCCCCCCAAATAAATTTTGGCTTTTTCCAGATTTCTTGTGCTGCAAAGTTCGGATATACAGCTGAGGGTCGAGTAGATTTTACAAGGAGCTGAGAGATGCAGGGGAACAAATGTTTAGTGCTGCTTGTGCCAACTCTGCTTACCTTGTAAATAGCACAAGAGGTAGTGTACTTGCTTTTGATGCAGAAGGCTGTGGGTTCTACTCCCATATTAGGCAGATCCATTGCTGATACTGTACTCTGTTGTAAAGGAGATGGATGCTGCAGTCCTCTTTGGCAAAGATACCTAGTAACTATTAACCTGTTATCAGTTTACCATCCATTCCCTATTGTGATATTACTAGCATTATCATTTTTAATGCAACATAGGCAATTTATTCCTCAAGGGCAACCGGCATTTTATTTGTAGATGAAACAATGACATATAAAGTTGTTTGCTAACAGTAACCTCTACATTAGTTAATAGATTTATTTAATGTGGAATTATTTAGATGACTTTTACTTTTTCAGAGATCATGCATATTTACTGATACTGGTGGACTGTAAAAGTTTGAGTAGACTTTTATGATGGAAATGTGCTGAATTTGGCAGTTTTGTCATTATTGGTGCATGCATTTTGTTTCATTGTTTACTGGAAAAATGTTCAAAACAATAAATTTAAAATGCCCTCTAACAACTGTACTGTATTGTACAAGGAATATAATTTAATACAGTTAGGAAAGTGTATCAAATACCATGTGTATGTTTCATGTTCAAGGGGCCTATGATTTAAAAACAGCCCAAAAGTAATCTTTATCTGCCACTGGCAAAATTTATTTTCTTTGAATGTGGGTTTCAATGCTGTTTCAATGAATGTGAGTTTCAAGGGCAGAGAAGTTTTAATGCAAAGTCTATTTTCATTGTGAGACTGCATTGCTTTGTTTAGCAGATATGTATTAGGGTTTATGCTGTAAAATATAAAATAAAACTTTCAAATGAAATCTATATCATTGCAGAAGTAAAGCAGTATGCACATTATAGTGTTTATGGCAAATGGGTCGAAATAACCAAGGAATGGGACATTGGAATGGCTGCAAGGGGGAACGCTCCATTCGACCATGATTTTGTGAGGGGGGGCAGCAAACTCAGACAGCCCCTGCTGAACTATACCTCTCAACTGTCCAGAATTTTGCAGAATGAATAGATTTTTGCTTCTTATTTTTGGTTTGTTTCTAATAAAATTTGTGGTTTTCTGCCAAATCATTTAGGAATGAAGTCACTAAATAATGACAGACATTGAGTTTCAGACATCATAACCTTCAGAAGAATGTATGCTAAAGCAAGACCTGTTATTCTATCAACTGTCTTTTTACTACTGTTTGTATGTTCCCCCAATATATTTGGCCTTATCCAGATTTCCTGCATTAAGAGGTTGAGAGGTACATGCGAATAAATCGCTTTATAGAATTAGGAATATCCAGACCTCTGAATAAATCCTCAAAATAACAGAAAATGCTTACGACACGGAGTCCCCAATAAGTGCTCGCTCATCTGAAGAAGCCCATTTTACGGGTGAAAGTGCTTAACAACTGTTTATGTCATTTTGGTTTTATACCAGATTTTATTTTCAGTCTCGTTTTGTAATAAATGTTTGAAACGTGAAGTGGTTGGTGACAGTTGCATTCGTCTATTTTGGTTCCTGGAGGTGAGTGAGCACTTATTGGGGACTCCGTGTCGTAAGAATATCCAAACCTCTCAACTGTCTCCAATTTTGTCTCAAAATGTTGCTCTTCCCCTAATAATTCCTCTGCAAAATGGCAATTTTGGAAGAAAACGTGGAGAGTTTACAATTATAAATAACTGTAATGATCAGAGTTATAGATTACTTTTATTTCAGAAATGAATGTAGATGCTCTTATTTTGTCAGCTGCTCAAGTTAACAGTACTAATTTTAAAAAGGTGTCCCTTCTTTGACAGGTTCCCAGCTGTATTGTGTGGCAATTTTATATTTTTGCATAACATATTTGGTCTGTTTTTCATAAAATTGTGGTTTTCTGGCAAATTAGTAGCAAATCATTAAAGACTGAAGTTAGAAAATAATGGCAGACATTTGAGTTTCATATTTCATACCCTTCAAAAATTCATACTAATGCAAGACCTACTACTATTCTATTATCTTTCTAAGGTTATAAGAGCAATATTTAAAAATTGTCTTTATTTTTGGGCCTGTGTCCCACTTCTATGTATGACTTTGTCCAGATTTCTTGCTCTGAGGTTGAGAGGTATGAGTGTTAGAGCCATCACAGTCGGCCAGAGACATTTCAAACTGTGACCTACTTCTTGCACTCCACTCCCCATTGTAGTGGCTCTGGATGTGTCCAAGCAAGGCAAGGAGCTGTTATGCAGTGTAAGTGTGCGGAGTATTCCCCCTTCCAAGGTAGACCACAAGTATGACTGTGGCTTTTCATCTGTCCTTGATTTTGCAGAATGTTCTGGTTTTCTGTCATATTTTTATACTGTTGATTTATGCTTCTTATTATTCAGAAAATGCATGTTGTTGCAGTGCCTTGTTGCTCTGTATTAAAGTAGCAATGCTTTAATGACCATCAGGTAAGCTTGTCGGAGATTGTAAGATGCAAGTAAGCTTTAATAAGCATACTGTTAAAGAATTACGAACATTGAAAGCCTTTTCATTTTTGCCATGCAGAGAATATTTACATAACTAGATAACATATAAGCCTTAGGTATTGAAATGCATATAACAGTATTTGTAATAAAGGACAGGATTACAGTATTTTAAGAAGCTCATTACATTGGTTGGAGACTTGCAGTTACCTTTGCAGGCTTTACCCATAAACTAAACAGAATGCCAATCAGTCACGCCTGGCCCATAACTTGTGCAGTAATCCTTTAAGCAATTTATCTTGAGCTTGTTTCTTGTTCGCTGTTCATTTTTTACTTTGATCATGTGTTATCCATGAAACAAGTAGATAGTTGTTGTCAGGCAGCAGGTCTTTTTTGGATAAGAAACATTTTTACAAGTGGGGATATCACAGAGATTGCTACTTTCAGCATCTTACTTGGTCATTTTATAAAGCTGAAAATAAATTATAATTAGAACTGCAGTGCAAGGAGAAGTGGTTTGAGTTGAGTGCTGCTTGTTTTTTTTATACTTGATTTTGACTGGCAATTCAGTAATGTATTTAAAAAGCAATTTATTTTTTCATGCCTCACAACCTTTGTGTTTCCATCTCGATATTAAGTAAGTTGTCATGTAGCCAATGCATTGAAATATTTTTTTCTTCTACACTTCATTTTGTCTTGATTGGACTCTCATAATGACAGTTTGGCACCCAGAGCAGTGTATTTAATTAAAGTTCCAGTTGTTGTGGTTTTGAGCATAGCTCCACCCCTTTCTAGTTGGTCACACCCCTTCCTATTGGCCCCACTCATTCAGCTGTCTCCTGCAGCCCCCCTTTAATTTGAAGTCACCAGCTGCCACTGCTATGTAGTACATATGTCCTTTCAGTGGTACTTTGCATTTATTGCTATATGACCTCTTGTAGCCACCACAACACTAATAATAAAATACAGTTAGTGTAATGATAGAAAAGTCCAGCTATACCACTTGTGTTCTGTAGCAGTATGATACCTGCTTCTGGGTATGTGGAACCTGAGATCACAAGCATTTGCCACATTTATATCTTTACTGTTCCAGAGTATATGGTCTGCAGTTACTGACATTACATATCAAACAGCAGTGTTTCCCTCATACTTTGTTCCTTTCACTACATGCCTTTCAGTTTTGGTGTCATGGCCGAATCCCAGCACCTTATGAAAGAGATTGTCACAGTGGAGAATATGGTGATTACACATGATACCATGCTCTGTGCTTCAAGAGAGCAGCACACAGGTTTCAGTCAATCACAGCCATACAGGCTGACAACAATGCCATAGGATGACATGGGTACAAGATTCAGAGCTGTTGTCAGCACCATTGTGACATATGAGACAGGGCATATAGTGGGTCTACAAATTGCACAAAACCATTCAGCAGATCACTGGGGCAGCCATCTACAATGCACTGCAAAGAATCCTTTACCACTTCAGAAGTAGCTAGAGGATGTGTCTCATCCCAAGAGAGCATGGAGATTAATGTAGCAAGTAGCAACACAGTCACCTTGCAAACTGTAAGAGTACTATATGTGAGTAATGCATATAATACGCATTGGATAAACTATTTACAGCCTCACACATACACATACTTGTGTTACCAGTAGAACTGTCACAGACAAGTATCTGTTACAACATAATGAGTGTAAAAGGTGTACAACTTACAGCATGAACCACCCTCAGCAAAGCTAAAAACAGCATCAATGGGACCTGACGGTATCCCGGGTTGCGTACTACGTGAACTCCAAGAGGAGCTAAACCCACACATAAAAATGCTATTTAACCTTAGCCTTACTACAGGATATGTACCTGAACACTGGCGTACAGCAACAGTGGTCCCACTCCACAAAGGAGGCACCTCTACAGACTCTGGTAACTACCGCCCCATAAGCTTACCCAGCCTGGTCTGCAAAGCTATGGAAAGAATCCATTATGGAACTCATAAACAGAGACATTGGGGACCTACAGACACTTGATCCCACCCAGTTTGGCTTTGTAAAGGGCAGATCCTGCCTTTTGAACCTGGTTGACTTTTTTGAAACAGTCACTAGAGCCACTGACGAGGGCAAAGCAGTCCATACAGCCTACCTGGACTTGGCTAAAGCTTTCGACACAGTACCCCACTCAGGCATCATAGACAAGGTCAACAGCTTAAATGTAAATCCCTATGTCACAAGATGGGTTGCAAACTGGCTAAAGGATAGAACCAATAAAGTCAAAATCGCTGGAGCCATGTCAGACTCAAAGCCAGTCACAAGTGGTGTCCCACAGGGCTCTGTCCTGGGACCCCTCTTGTTCGGCATTTATTTCTCAGATGTGAAAGAAAACATGGGAGGGTTGTGGCTGACAAAGTTCGCAGATGACTGCAAACTAGGCGCCATAGTTGATACACCAGCTGACACATACATCCTACAGAAAGGCCTCACTGAAATGGACAACTGGTGCCGGAGTCATGGCCTTAAACTAAATGCCAAAAAATGTATAGTCATCCCCTTTGGGAAAAGCAAAGTACCCACAAATTATCACATAGACAGTAACCCACTGAGTATGGAAAAAGTAATCAGAGACCTGGGGACCCAAGTCGATAGTGACCTCTCATCTGACACCCACGTTGCAAAGTGGTTAGAAAGACTTTCTACCTTGCCCACCTTATCATGAAGGGATTCACATCCAGATCAAAGGAGGTCATTGTACCCCTATACTCCTCCCTTATCAGGCCCGTGATTGAGTACAATGCCCCATTTGGTATGTACCTCAACCGGCACTTGCAACGGCTGGAGAGACCCCAAAAGTACCTCACCAAGAGGATCAAGGGTCTCCAACATATGTCATATGCTGCCAGACTAAAGAAACTCCAGCTCTATTCAGTAGCATACCACCTACTCAGAGGTATTCTGTGCCTGCTGTACAAGGCCATGTCCAATCAGGAATTGATGGACATGCTCCACCTCAAAAAATCCAAATCCATCAGAACCACGAGAGCTAAAGATTTAAACCTCAGCACAAATATGAATAGGACATGCTGGAGGGACAGATTCATAACTCAGAGGCTTCCCATACTCTGGAACATAATCCCAGTTCATGTTAGGCAGAGCCCCTCACTGACTCTCTTCAAGAGAAATCTTGACGAGTGGATGGGAGATCGTAGGTTTACCCTAGGGGTCATCTCTGTGTCACTACTAGACAGAGGCACAGTAAACTAATTCTATTATGTAAGGGGGTCTTCACTGTGTCACTACTAGACAGAGGCACAGTATTCTAAATCTATTCTGTACACTTTTGTACCATTACATGGGGTGGCAAAAGCCACATCACTATGGCTAGTCTTATAAATGCCCCAGGGCAGATAGCCTAGTACTAAACTATGAAACTATGAAACTATGGTAAGCCATCCCAGGAATTACTGCCCATGCAAATGCTCTCTGTGCACAGTACCTTGCCTGCATACCATGCATGTTGAAATAGGAGGGGACAAGAAGAGCTATCAGGTGCATCTCCAACACAGACTTCATCACCAGTAGAAGGCTGTATGCTCAGGGCTATTTCTGGAAGTTTTCTTTGCAAACTAGATTTAAAGTTTATTCATGCTGAAACTGAAAGTATACTGTATACTTTCACTTACTTTGTTCTCTCTCTGTTTTTTCTGCTTTTTCCCTAGGCATTTTTGTGTGCAGATCCTTATATATAATGTCTTAATGAGTTCTTTATATTATTCAGTAATAATGATAAACTGAAAAAATCCTTTTCTAAACCATCTTATCTCTGTACATTCACATGATATCATGTGTTTCTAGTAGATATTTTGGGGATACAGTTCCAGTCCTGGTTACAGAGGTACAGGACATTGGGCCAGACTCCTGAATGTCCAATCTCTGCACTGCTATCGTGTCTGCATTGATACTGAGCTATTTTGTATTTATTAAATGGTTCTACTCATCGTGTAGAGCAACCAAACAAAGGTAAATAGCAGAGTATGCTAATAAAAGCATAACTAGCTGAATTACATGCTAATTAACCAATCCAGTATGGCAGAGCCATTCAAGAAGCTATAAAGTAATTGTGTAGACTTGGTGTGGCTCTTTGCTATGAACATCAAAACCTATTGGAATAAAGACACCATCACACTTAAAAGAAAAAGCAATGTTGGGGGCTGCTGATGTTCTCTTGCATGTGTATGTGCAACTGTCTCAAATCTATGCTGCTGCTGTTTCTGTTGATAGACCTTGTCCAAGGTGAAAAAGGGTGTTAAGACTCCATGTAACATATCATGGACTGCATGATACTGAAATGTTAGGGTGATATGATACAGGGTTAATAGGAAAACACTACAGGAACTGTCGCCCCCACCTCAGATCCATGAGAAATCGAGGAGAACCTATAACAGTGGAAATTAAGATATGTGTAATATTAAGAGTATTGGCTAATCGTATATTCCAGAGAACAAGCAGAAGAAAACTGGATAACACTGATAAAAACAACGGTTTATTGCAAGACCGCTTTCAGGTAGAAAACCCTTCATCAGTGTATAACAGAAGAAAAAAAAAAGAGTTCACTTAAATACTAATCACACACAGCCTAAATGTTAATTAATTAACAATCAATTAAAACCTTAAAGTAAAACACAACTATTGCAAGCACATCTGTTTGTGCTTTAATATAGGTTTCAATGACACAGTCTGGTTAATACCTGGTAAAATATCAGCATTCATTCTTAAAATCCAATACACAGTTGTTTTTATAAAGTTATCCAGTTTTCTTCTGCTTCTGCTTGAGTTTTACTACTTGGACTGAGATTTTACTCTATATTTTGTCTATCGTGTTGATATTCCAGAGACCCAGAGAGGCTATACTAGGTGTGTCATAGGCGTCCGCCTCCAGAATATTGCACCAGTGTTTTAATGGTATGCTAGAACATTCAAGTAAGTACATCCATTTTCCATGCACATGAGAGGGGAGAGCAAGAACAATGCAGGAATTTTATGCTGTGGCACACTTCCCTGAAGTTTTTGAGGCCATAGACTGCACTCAGAAATAAAAGCCCCACCTGGTGAACAATGAAGGACATACATCAACAGGAAGAGGTTCCACTCAATCAGCTGCCAGTTTTTCTGTAATTCCCAAGGGATCTTCCTCAATTTGTGTGCAGGCAACCAAGGCAGTTACCATGACCCACTCGTATGGCACAGCGCCAGCTTACACAAGGTTTGCTAGGCGTGATGTTCTACAAGTCCATCTGCTGAGTGATGCAAGCTATGCATTGGACCTGTGGCTCATGACAATAATGCCCATGTTCAAACTAGAAACATCATAGAGCTGTGTTTGGCATGATGAAGTCACATTTTCACTGTCTAGACACATCACGGGGTGTCCTGCAGTATGACACAGGCGCCTGTTCAGAAATTCTCACAGTCTGTGCCATGTTGCACAGTATCACCCTGAGGAAACAGCTGCAAGAGGAACAGCAAGGGCCAGGACCACACGTTCCTGGAACAGGCAGGGACAGCACATCCAGCATATACAGACAATGATTCTGAGGGAGAACCTCCAACAGTTGCTCCAGAGGGAGCCAGCAGACATAGGGGTGTAGAATATTCCCTTGCCCTGGCCAAGAGGCAAGTGACAGCACACACAATCACCAGTTAAGAAATACAAATAACAACCTAAGCACATACAAATAGTAAAACTGATGCCATCCAATGTCCACAAACTTTACCTTCCCATGTAATGGCTGTGTTTAGGTAGCATCAGACAAAGCAGCCCCAAAGCACCTGACTCATACCTGCAGTAATGTCAAGGTAAGTGTGGAACCTGTATTATGAAAACAAATATGTAAGATAAAAGTAACTACCATACTTGAATGCTGTTTGTCATAAATGTATTCAATCAGAACCTGTGTGAGGTGTCCACCAATAGCATTCTTGTCTTATAGGAATGATATCTGTAATATACAGGTATGCATTGCGCACAATAACTGGCATCAAGCTGGTCACTTACCCACTGTACACAAAACTGTCAACAGAACAACTGTGTCAACAGTTTCACAGGTACAGCAATAAGCAGGAATGCAATATCAGTGGTTTGAATGCATGGATTATAATACTAACTGAAAAAAAAGAGTTCAGAAATGATTAGGTACAAAAACATCCAAAACCCTCATGTAATACATATGCATGAAATCAACATAATGAGAAAGACTCTCTTAGATATCCACTCTGTGCATCAGACATATATGCAACCCTAAGTTAAACCCAAATGATCAAAGAGCTTGACACAGTCATCATAGTTTCCACAGTGTGGGAGGTGGAGGGGGCAAGGCTGACACCAGAGCAGTACGTGTGTGTGAGTAAAAATCATAGACCATTCAGTAAAGTAGGAAGTATCTCAAGGCCACTAGCAGGAGATGTATCCCAATCAACATTAAGGTTTTCCTAGCTTGTATGTGTGTCTGTCATTGTGATCAGTTTTTGTCAAATGTATGTGAGTCTTTGCATGAACACACTCAAGCTCTGTGGTAACACTACTTCCTGCCATGTTGGACAGGTTCTACATTGCCACTGTTAGGATCACCTGTAATAATAAGCAACAAACACAAGAAGGAGAGAAACAGTGACTGGAAATGATCCAAACTGCATTCTAAACACTCATGTCAACCGATTTAAGATGTTAAAGGAATACAATACTGTTACTCTCTCCTCAGACTTACATCTAACTAATGGTTATTACTAATCAAAGAGAATTTGAGCTTACCATGTGCAGGTGGTCTTTCAGATCATAATTCTGATGTCCTGGGAAAAAGAGAAGGCAGTGGAAAGCAGGCTGATAAGCATCACAATGCAAATGACACAAGGATAAGAGAATAAGGCTCTGCCGATCTTCGCCTTAAGGAATATCTCAGAATCAATCAGATTGACCATTCCACCCACCCCACCCCCTGCAACACGATCTCTGTTGGACTCTTGTCTCTTCCAAGGTGCACATTAAAATGTTTTGCAGATGTACAAGTAGTAAAACATAAAGATGTCTAGAATGGCAGTAAATACCTTATATATTGCATACCTGAAATTTCTTCTTGGGATGCGCTTGGCCTGTTGTCCAAATCAGCACAAACATAAAGGAGTCTATGCGAACCATCTGCTGAGCAGTTGGGATCTCTGACAGTGGAGTGGAAATGCTAATTTTCAGTGAGTGGTGGTTCCTTAGCAGGACCCCCCATCTGTTCTCATGCTACTGCAGCTGCCCTCCTGTATGCTGCTGTAATCCTATCAGTAGCACGGTGCCATCCCTAATTACAGTTTCTGTCGTTTCTAGCATGGCCACCTACTGTATTTATGTCAGCAACCAGCTGCTGCCATATCTGGTAGACATCTCACTTCTGCCTCTGCCAAGCAGGAAGGATTCATGGCACTGTAAGGTTTCAATTATCACCTCATTCTCTGCCTCATTAAATGGTTGCTTGTGTGGAGCAGATGTTCTTGGTACCATAATCCTGTATGACATGAAACAGAAAAAAAGACAAAACTCATTTGTAGCACATACAGAAATTATTCTCCTCAAATAAAATGTGTGCACCCATCCTCAACAAAAAACAAATGAATACACAAGCTAAGGGAGCCCCCCTCCAAAAAAAAAAAAAGAAACACTGTAATACATTAGCATTGCACCCATTCTGTTAACATCTCTGCAATGAGGACAACTGCTGTGTAACTGACTACTCCACGGTAGCATTATCAAGAACTAGGCAAAAATTCAAAGTCAAAAAGCCCAGACAATTTCCTTTGGTCTCTCCATTGTTGTGGGGGTTGCAATGGGACATCAGAGAAGCCTAACACCTCTGTCAGATATACATCCACAACCCCTTGAAGTTGATAATAAACACAATACACTGGTCTGCAGTAACCAGTTAAATTCCAAGAGCAAATGATAACATGATACTTATTTGTAGCCATACCATTCATTGACAAATTTAGAAAGCACAGCAAAAACTGACATAAAAGCAGTATACCAGCAGTTTATGAAAAAAACTGCAGGACGACTGCTTTATTGAATCGACGTACTAGAGGTGCTCCCTGTTTTTCTTTAAATAATCACAGTATGGATAAAAGACAGGTTGGTAACATGGGTTGCTCTCCTAGGATTTTTTTTAAATATTCTAATAATATACATCATTGTAATGTTTTTAGAAAAAATTGGCCTGTTCTTTTAGCAGATGAAGATGTAAGACAGGTGGTGGAAGATTATCCCTCCTTTACATTCAGGAATAACATGTCACTTAAAAGGCTTTTATGGTATGGCCCAAGGTCTGTATGTCCCACACCCTCAGGGAAGGTTGGTACCCTTCCCTGTTATAATTGTAAAGCTTGGTCTGCTATTTCTCCAGATTCCTGTTTTACACACCCTGTCACCAGGCATGTTTTTACAGCTAGATTTATGGCAACATGTAGGAGCAGGAACTTAGTTTATCTTGCTACATACTGTTCCTGTAATGGTTTTTACATTGGTAAGACCACACGCAGCTGAATTATTGAGCATTTAGGAAACATACGCAATCAGGTTATAACTAATGCCCTAGCTAATCATGCCTTATCTTATCCAGGCTATTGTACCTTTTTGTTTAGGGTTCTGCAAGTGCTGCATCCCAGCAGAAGAGGTGATTTTAACAACACTGTTGAATTGTGTGAACTAAAGTGGATTATCTCTATGAGGGCTTATGAACCTCTAGGCCTTAATAGTGGCATGTCCCTTAAACCTGTCTTATTAGGCAGAAGATGATGTAAGATGACTTTTGTCTTTTAATTGGTTCAGTTTTAATTGTTTCTTACTGATTGGTTTTAAAAATGTGATTTTTATTTTCATTTTGTATTTGGTCTGATGAAGCAGTAACCCCGTGGAAGCGCTAACCTTTTTCCAATAAACTGTTTGCTGTTTTACATATCTTGTGGACATTTATTTGGCTGGACTGTGGTGGTTTGACTCACTTATACTTACTTCTAGATTTGCTGCTTTGTTTTGTGAGTCTCCTTTAGCAGTTGGGAAAGCTTATATATATATATATATATATATTTTTTTTTTTTTTTTTTTACTAAATTTTTGAAGAGCTACCAGCTGCACATGGTGGAATCTCTTAAGGTGAATGCTGGAGGGATTTATACATCTATTGACGTGGTACCCACTCAAATAAACACTAGGAATTGTAATGATACCAACTGCCTACATAGACTAGTTACTAACCAGCCTAATCCTCTCCTTAAGCTTGTCTTTTCTACACAAGGAGAGGTTGAGACCATGGATACTGATGGTTTGTGTGCTTTTCTGGAAGCCTTTAAAGAAGATGTAAATTTGATGTACAAGCTAAAAAGGTATGAATGGCAGAGTTTTCACTTTGAGGCTTGTCTTGAGCTTAAAGTTATCCCCAGGGGGTTGCAGATCCTGAAAATGCCTACTCAAGCCTCTAGTGAACCTGAATTACTTAAATGTTGTCAACAACTAAATCTAGATATAAGTTTTAACTACTTACGACTTTTAATAGAATATTACACTCCCATTGAAATGTCTCTTCATATTGACATTGAACACCAACTAGATACCATGAAAACTAAGTATCCATCTGATGAATACTTATTAAAACTAGACAACCTGTGTGCTGAGGTATTGGCTTATGAATATAGGCTTAAACAACAGAAACACAAGAAGCTACTCAGGGACCACTCGGATTTCACTAAAGGTCATATTTTTGTTTGCCAAGGAGTGAACCTAATAATTCTAATGTTCAGGCTGCAGCACAGCAAGTTCGTAATGTGAATTCACACTCCTTAGGTAAATTTAGTACAAACACAACTAATGCACTTTCAACCAACAAGCATACCCAAGCTGGATTATTTGACTGTATACAGCAATAATCTAACTAATATTGCTTCGACTGAAGGAAATACCTCTAGTGTGTTTATTCTGGACCTACCGAATCATTCTATCAGCAATGAGCATTCTGAAGACACGCCCCTACCATCGGGAGTTACGCCTCCAACTGCTGACGTCAAACTTACATCTCTTGACCCTCTGAATGCTACGCAAACCGTTTCGGCTAAAATTGGAGCTCCCTCAGTGAACAGTCCTTGCACAGATGATTTTTTAAGGCTAGCAGCCCATAGTAAAGTGAAGGGAAGGCCTAGGCTTAAAGATAATGGCAACATTTTCTTGCCTAGCCCTTTTATGGCTCTACCATTACCCACCAGGCTGGATCCACCGAATCAATGAGGCCGCTCTCTATCAAAAGATACTCGGAAAAGGAAAGCCTCCAATTAAGGACAGTCACCAGTGTGATGGAATGGTATGAAACCTTTTCTGAATAAGACTTAGTGTATAATTTATCGAATTATACCCTAACAGCAGAACAGATATCTGTACTTAACAAAGGTTTAGGCTTTGTACCAGGTAACAAATCCAATGAAGCTGATGTCATTTTAGATATCAAACTTTTTTCACGTAAAGTTATGCTTGAAACCTTGTTTGGGGGAAATGGCATGTTAATATAGAAACAGGGTCCTTATAAACTAAGTGTTTATTGCTCACCTCTTGCAGTGTCTATTGAGTCCTTTGTCAAATTATGTGAGAATGATATTTTTGCATCTTCAGGCATTTTTAAGCCAAAGTTTTGTAATCTAAATGCTGATGAAAACAATGCTTTGCAACAACTACGAACTGAACCTTCTATCAGCATTAGGCCTGCTGATAAGGGAGGTGCAATTGTTGTATTGAATAGATCTGATTACTTAACTAGTATGTACACTATGCTAAATGATGTTTGTACCTATAATAAGGTTCTAGAGAAAGATTTTAATAGATGTATTGCTAGTGTGAAGAATGATCTTTATGATTTGTTGATGTGTGGTCTTATTGACCATGATCTGCATGAGTCCTTGGCCATTGAGAATCCCCTTATCCCTACAATTCATGGGTTGCACAAAATTCACAAGGATAGTCACAAGCCTCCACTCTGCCCTATTGTCTCAGGGCACAGTTGGGTGACTGAACCTCTTTCCAAATATGTTGAATTAAACTTAAACCTGTACTTAGTGAGTCTTTATCAATTTTAAAACATAATGAACATTTTCTGTCTAGTTTATACTCCTCCACAAATGGTGTCGTTCTTGATAATGTTTTTCTGACAACCTTGGACGTGAAAACTCTGTTCACTGTTATACCTAATGAAGTGGGTATTGATGCTGTCAGATTATTTATTTCTCATCATGGCCATTTCTCACATAACATAATTACTGTTATTTGTACTTTGCTAGATTTGATTCTATGTAATAACTGTTTTCTGTTTGAAGGTCAGTATTATCTGCAATGAACAGGAGTAGCCATGGGCACCTCCTGCACCAATTGCTATGCTAGTTTGGCTATGGCACAGTGGGAGAATGAGCATGTTTATAATGATAATCCTTATAGACACTTTATCAGATACTACGCTAGATTTGTTGATGATATCTTTCTCTTGTGGGGAGGTAGTGAGGAAGAACTTTTGAATTTTGTCAGATATCTTGAAAGTACCACAGACTATCTAAGTTTCAGTCTAAATTACTCTTCCACATCTATTGACTTCTTAGATGTTACTGTATTAAGAAATACTGAAGGCACCCTTGAGATGCAGCTCTACAGGAAACCCTGTTGGAGGAATAGTTTACTCCATTGTTCTAGCATGCATCCTCCACATATTTGTTTTTAACATCCTTAATGGCCAATGTTTAAGAGCCTCTAGGCTATGTACCAATGACGTGGCTTTTCAAGAGACTATATATATAATGGGTGAAGGCTTTAATGTTAGCGGGTACTCACAGACCTCAATAAGTAACTCCAGGACGACTGCTTTATCGAATCGACACACTAGAGGTGATCCCTGTTTTTCTTTAAATAATCACAGTATGAATAAAAGACAGGTTGGTAACATGGGTTGCTCTCCTAGGATATGTTTTAAATATTGTAATAATATACAATATTATTGTAATGTTATTAGAAATAATTGGCCTGTTCTTTTAGCAGATGAAAATGTAAGACGAGTGGTGGGAGATTACCCCTCCTTTACATTCAGGAATAACATGTCACTTAAAAGGCTTTTATGTTATGGCCCAAGGTCTGTATGTCCCACACCCTCAGGGAAGGTTGGTACCCTTCTCTGTTATAATTGTAAAGCTTGGTCTGCTATTTCTCCAGATCCCTGTTTTACACACCATGTTTTTATACCTAGATTTGTGGCAACATGTAGGAGCAGGAACTTAGTTTATCTTGCTACATACTGTTCCTGTAATGGTTTTTACATTGGTAAGACCACACGCCAGCTGAGGGAAAGAATTCTTGAGCATTTAGGAAACATACGCAATCAGGTTATAACTAATGCCCTAGCTAATCATGCCTTATCTTTTCCAGGCCATAGTCCCTTTTTGTTTAGGGTTCTGCAAGTGCTGCATCCCAGCAGAAGAAGAGGTGATTTTAACAACATTGTTGAATTGTGTGAACTAAAGTGGATTATCTCTATGAGGGCTTATGAACCTCCAGGCCTTAATAGTGGCACTTCCCTTAAACCTGCCTTATTAGGCAGAAGATGATGTAAGATGATTTTTGTCTTTTAATTGGTTCAGTTTTAATTGTTTCTTACTGAACTCTTGAGTACTTTTTTAAAAATATGATTTTTATTTTCATTTTGTATTTGGTCTGATGAAGCGGTAACCCCGCAAAAGCGCTAAGCTATTCCCACTAAACTGCTTGCTGTTTTACATATCTTCTGGACATTTTTTTGGCTGGACCATGGTGGTTTGACTCACTTATACTTATTTCAGGAGAGGAAGATGTTCAGTAAATAAAAAATTTATTTTATTTATTTATTTATTTGTTTTACATTTGTTGACCGGGCTAGTCCAGCTAGATATATGTCCATTTTCAGTGGAGGCCCGGGGAGAAAAGCTCCAACGGTATTACAAGTAATTCACAGAAACAGGCAATACAAGGTAAAAATTATAAACACATTGAGTCAGAACATGAGATACACATGCAGACAGGCATAGTCATAGCAGGAAATTACATAAACAAAGTTTAGTAGATATTTGCTATACAAATTCTAAAAATATAAGTATATAATATGGAAAAAGGTGAAAAAGAAAATAATAAAAATATTTTAAAAATATTTTATTTTTATTAAAAAGAAATACCTGTCAGTGCTGATGACATTAATATGGTGTGGATTATTATTAGCCTAAATTATTTGTCAGTATCACATTCATCCAGATATGTTCAAGCAAATGAGAAAAGAACATCTTTTGATCTTTCTACTGGTGCATCTTTAATTTGATGGTCTTCTAAGTCAGATCTGTATGGTATGCACATTTTCTGACAATTTCTTTAAGCCTGTGCTGGTGGCAAAGAGGAACAAGAAACACAATTGCATGTGTGTGTTGTTACTCTACTGAACTGAGGGTTCAAATCTAGTGTGCTGTTTGAAAGAATTAATGCATATTTCTTGAGAATATAATTAGGTTGTAAGCCACACGCATTTAGGAAACATCACAATCCTGCATTTTCATCATCATACCAGGATATTTAATACAACTGACTATTTTTTTCTTTTATTGCATTCATCACTTGCATGCATTTTGGCAAAGTGCACTATGGACTGGTATCATTTCACAGCAGTGAATGAGAGTCCACTGCCCAAGGTACAAACTGAGAAATGTAATTTGGAATGCCATCAATGGTGCATTTTAGAGTGTCACAGGTGTGCTGTGCTACAGCACTTTGAACAGCAGTAACAGAGTAAATTCTACAATTTACCCAAGTATCATTATAGCACACAGAGTAAATGAAGCAAGTTTAAAAAAACAGGAAAGAAGATACAGGGTTTGAGTCCAGCTTGAGGCCACATGCTTCTAATGTTTGCAGCAGATGTGGAAATGTAGCTTGTGTCTTTTTCATGGCATACCTGTTGATGATTGGAAATGCAAGTCATGTTTATCCCATTGTTTTGTGGTGCTTAAATGAGTGAAAATAGGGTTCAGAGGTGAAGAAAAGAGAGAACAAATTAATTTTTGCAGTATCAATTAGCACAAACACTTTTGTGACTACTGTGCGGTATTTGTAATGAATGAGTGATGTGCACATAATGTATACCTTTTTCAGTGGCACAGATTGTATATGCCCTGACTTTGGATCCATAACAGAGTTGCTCTGGGGTTCAAATCCTTTATTTCTCAAGATATATAACTTAATTTCATCACAACTTCATATGCTGTTTTTTCTGTTTCTCACCTTCCAATCTTGCTCGCTGCAGCACAATCAAGGTTACCTGCTTAAGGAAGAAAGTGAAACAGCACTCTGGACAGTACTGAGCAGAAAGCATCCATCTGCTGTATAATTGTCTCTGTGGCACAAAGTGTAAGTGTACTCACTTTAAAGGCAGAACACAGGTGAGTTGGGGTTCAAATCCAGGTAATGCTTATTTTTACAATGGGTATCAGAATGCAATTGCTAACAACACTTTGATTATGAAGGTAACTCTACATACAAATGACTATCATAATTAGGTTGATTGCAAGAAGTATCTCATTAATACTTTGATAACTACATTTTCAAGTAGCATATCTCATTAATGACTTAACAAAACCCATTTGATTGTGTGTGTGTGATTGTTTAAGCAGGATAATTATGATAATGAATTAAAATACATTTCTATGATGGGCAGAATGCATAAGTTAAAATAATCTTGACTCCTAATATAGCCCCAACTCTGTGTTTGGGACAGTATGTGTTGTGAAGTATGTACATATCATACCCCAGCCCATAATACTCAGTTCATGAAAGTTATCCATCTGACATACATTTACAAACAGTAATATTGCCTCTTCCATGGCAATGCATTTCAAAGGACTTCTTAAAGTCTGACACATACAGACCTATCTGGAGTATGTCACCTTTCATATTGAATGCAGTATATCTGTAATGAACATGGTTGAAAAGAAGTTCTGTAGCACTGAGAAATAATAACAGTACTTAAAGTGTATGCCTTATTTATGCCATAGGTTTAATTCCTACATTGTATAACTAAGATTTTACATGTGTAGTTCCCAAATGTTATGTGCCAAGTCATCCTATTTAACCTCCCAAACACCTAGGATAAGAAGCCAAGCCATTAAACTTGTCAGTGTTGACCATTTGAAAAAGTGTCACTAGGTTGAGCATCACACATGGCAAACCTCACTGCCATGTTTCACACCTTCATTGCTTGCTGTTTGCTAAAATGCCTTCTTCTCTGTTTGGTAATGGATCTAACTGCTTTCCATCATACAAATACAGTTGGCATGGGTGTGTGTGTTTGTACACTGGTTGTTAAACAAAATATTAGGATTTGGCACCAATTCAGACTCAGAGTTGTTGTTTGACTTCTGCATACATGACTGGGGTAGTAGCTGATGGTACTAAAATTAGAAGACAGAGGTAGGGTGTTGAGGACTTCAGGATTTTTGTGCCATTCCTAGTGAAGTGCAGCTGTAGGCTGCTGCAGGGGGACTATACTTGGTCTCAGTATAAGACGGAGACTTGGAACAGGTTAGCCAAGGCTGTCTCCAGTCCAACTGGCACCCCACACACTGGAGAGAATTGTTGTCACTACTATAGTGACCTGAAACAGAGCAAGAAGGACTTTATTAGATGATGGAGGATGAGTTTATAACTGCTGACATCCCTCAGTTGTGTAAGTATACTGACTCATCTGTATTAAATTATATATAAAGCAGTAGACAGCTAAGACTGTTACTCAATATGCTTTCATGCCTCTTGTTCTCTATTATACAGCTGCTGAAGACATTGCAACAAACATGGAAGCACTCCTAGAGAGGTCAAATCACCTCAGAGAGGCATGAGATATGTATGCAGCAGGTCTTAATGTAATCCTAATAACTACTGTAATTATATGCAGTATTGCAATATTGAAATACATAGTTGTATTTATGATATCATGGCAGTGCAGCTGATTAATTGTACAACAGAGTAACACCTTCCCATTATTGCCTTGTGGCAAAGGTGTTGTTAAAGTTATACTGCACTTTTCATGGTAGTCTGTACCTTTACTCAATGAAGACACTGAGACAGTTCTGCTGTTATGACATTCATTTCCTGTACATGAGGTTTACATCTAGCTTAACAATGAAAGGTATATACATCAAAAACATACTTCAGCTTACAGTTTTAGGTCTGCAAGAATAGAATAATCAAAGTCTCTGATACAAAAGAAAAAGTCCCAGTCTTTATAGTGTCTTTTCTGCCTGCATCAGCAGTTTAGAGAATTTGCCAGAATAATAAGTATTTCCCTTGAAGCTGGTCTGCTGACGGTTTGTTTTCCATATTTTAAACATTCTGTTCCTGAAGAATAACTATTTTCGTCCTTGGCCTATCTTGTGTATCATGTTGACGAGACACAGCTGCATACAAGAGTTCACCTTGACCTGCTTGTAGATAATAATTTTACACAAAGCATCATAGTTTACAAGAGATAAAATATTTTGTTTCTGATTCTTATTAACAATGAATGCCAAGCTATGTAGTTTTGCCAAGTTAGGTAATTGAGTTTAAGCTGAGTGCACTCTACAAACTAAAATGCCGAACATTTATTTCACATTTTCAGAAAAATCCACAGAAATCCATTTTAACCTGTTCTTTATCTCACAATTCCCACTTTGTATTTAAAAAGCAGAAAATGACTGTTCATTTTCATTGTTTTCTTTAACTGTACACATTGAAACGTTCTCCAGTTTATTCAGGTTAACCATCATGATTTGCTGAACTCTATACGTTTTTCGCAAATAGGTTCATAGGTTGGTACTAGGCTATCAGCCCTAGGGCCTACACAAGCCTAGCCATAACAATTCCCTGGCTATTTCTTCCCACAATATTTACTTCCCTGGACCTCTGTCTTGCAGGGTGACTGACGTGATCCCCGGGGTGAATTTTCTATCTCCCATATAATCGTCAAGGTTCCTTTTGAAGAGGGCTAAAGAGGCGCTCTGCTTGACATGTATGGGCAATCTATTCCAGAGTCTGGGGAATCTCTGGGTCAGGTCATAACATTTATAAGCTTTAAAAATTGCACATTCCATGCTGTTCCACACAGAAAGGGTCTGCCACACATACATTGTCATGATTTGTTAAAATAAATATCCATGAGAAACAATACTGAATTATATTAACTCCACAAAAAAATAAATCCACAACTTTGTGAATATGGTATAAAACAACACATTTTAACCATGTTCTTGTTTGAAGTTGCTAGCAGTGGTGTAATGGTTGCACATTTTGTCCATTTGTTCCAAATTCTGGCAATAGAAGGTTCAGATTTGTGTTTGTGTGTGTATGTGTGTGTGTGTATATATATATATATGGATATCTGTGTGTGTGTGTGTATATATATATATATATGTATATATATATATATATATATATATATATATATATATATGCATTCATACTCTCTCTCTATATATATATATATGTGTGTGTGTGTGTGTGTGTGTGTGTGTGTGTGTGTGTATGAATATATATATATATATATATATATATATATATATATATATAAATATATAAATAAACATATGCACACACATCCTCAAGCTGTCACTGTGTAGGCATTTAAATGACAACTTAGGTAGCAATTCCAGATAGTTAGTATGACTATAATGCTGAACACTACTAATACAGGATGTATCAACCAATTTAACATTTTTTTTCCTGATTTTGATCAACCAGGTCCCGCCAGTTGTGAGCAGTGTCTTTTTTGGTCTTTTCAGCAAAACTAAGTAGTTTATCTTTTGCAATGATACTTAATGTCTCATAATACAGAATACTTTCATTTCTTTTATCCAAACACTATCTGAGAATTTTACTAATGTTCATTATGTTTTTTAATTTATCCAAGGATACAGATATATTGGGAAGCTGTATTAAGTCATAATTCCAATTCTTGGAAATATTCACTTCTATGGGTTCAGTAAACACATAGTTCTTATTATTCCATTTAAGGAAATCAACATGTGATAAACATCCTACAAAAGGTAATTTTAAATTATGACCTACATCTTAATCTGTAACCAGACAAATATACTGAAGAGCCACTTCTGTAAACATTTGAAAAGAAGAAGGCATAATAATCCATTTACACAAATGAGCAGCATGCTGCAGTAAGCATGGTTCATAGACAGGTGAATGCTGTCCACAAATTAGTCCATTTTGAGTCTGTGTACAATACTCAATTTTATGTGTTTTCCTCTCATATGTATATAATTACCTTCAAATTGTGGCAACCAAACTCATACCCTTCTGGTACGAGAAATATCATAGGTAACACAGTAAATTGACACATAATAGTTTTATCAGTAACATTATAATGCATAAACTTTCCTGTACAATATTATGGAGTACAGTATGTTACTTCAGTAAATAACCTAATCCAATCCCTGTCAGGTATCCATTTGTTACACAATTGTCACCAAACATTTTCATTTTGTAACATAGGTTCAGTTTATACTCTATTTTTCTGAATTTCCACATACAAAGATTGCATAGTGCATTTTGTCCAGTTTACAAAAATTGTCATGTTACCATCAAATTTTTACTGATGTGGCTGCATTGCATCATAATTGTCTAAAAATTGCTGCTGATAATTTATATTGTGCAGGTGTGTCTTCCATATTTCTAGATTCCAAGATGTTTGTAAATGCAAAGTCTGAGAGATATCTTCCCCCACTACTTTTAATCAATTAGTCAGAATTTCAAAGTCAGCTGCATTAATAGCTCCCATGCCTGTACCTAGGCTTCCTAGCAGAGTATCATAGGTTCATAGGTAGGTACTAGGCTATTGGCCCTAGGGCCTATATAAGCATAGCCAAATGGTACACTGGCTTTTGCCACCCAAGAAAATTATTTGCCTGTGCCCCTGTCAAGCAGAGCCACAGAAGTGATCCCCGGGGTGAATTTCCTATCTCCCATCCAATCATCAAGATTTTTCTTGAAGAGTGCTAATGAGGAGCTTTGTTTGATATAGATAGGTAGTTTGTTCCAGAGCATGGGAAGTCTCTGGGACAGGAATCTATCCCTCCAGCATGTTCTGTTTATTGTGGTGACAAGGTTTTGGTCTCTAGACCATGTAGCTCAAAGGGATTGGGATTTCTTTACATGGAGCATGTCCAACAGCTCTGGGTTTGACATAGCTTTGTATGTTAGGCAGAGATCACCTCTGAGTAGGCGATATATGATAGAGTAAAGCTGGAGTTTTTTGAGACGGTCTGGGTAAGGCATCTGTTTGAGGCTGGTAATCCTCTTTGTGAGGTATTTCTGTGGCCTTTCCAGTTGTTGTAGATGTCTTGTGAGGTACATACCAAAAGGGGCATTGTACTCTATAATGGGTCTAATGAGTGATGAGTAGAACATTGACCTCTTTTTTCTTGGATGAGAAACCTTTTGTGATGAGGTGTGCCACGTAGAAGGATTTCCTGACTACTGTGATGATGTGATTATCAAAGAAGAGACTGCCATCCACCTGCGTCCCAAGGTCTCTTATCACACTTTCAGTGTTAAGTAGGCTACCACCTATGTGGTAGTTCATGGGTACAGAGTTTTTACCAAAAGGAATGACAATGCACTTTTTTGCATTGAGCTTGAGGCCATGGCTTTGACACCAGTCATCTGTCTCAGTGAGCCCCTTTTGTAGGATGTCCACATCGTTAGGAGTTTTGATTATGGTTCTTAGTTTTCAGTCATCTGTGAACTTTGTTAGCCAAAGACCTTCTGTGTTAGCCTGTATTTCAGAGAAGTAGATACCAAACAGGAGAGGACCTAGGACTGAACCCTGTGGTACTCCACTTGTCACTGGTCTGAAGTTGGATTTGAAGTCTGCTACTTTCACAGTGTGGGTTCTGTCAGTGAGCCAGTTGGCAACCCATCTTGTGACATAGGGATTTATACCTAGTTTAGTGAGTTTGTCTATAATTCCAGAGTGGGGGATGGTGTCAAAAGCCTTGGCGAGATCTAGATAGGCTGTGTGTACCACCTTACCCTCATCTACGGCTTTGGTGACCGCTTCAAAGAAGTCTATCAGGTTTAGGAGACATGATCTGCCTTTTACAAACCCGAACTGGGTAAGGTCCAGAGTATGGAGATTACCAATGTCATTGTTTATAAGTTCCATGATGATATGCTCCATAGCCTTGCAGACCAGGCTCATCAGGCTAATGGGGCAGTAGTTCCCGGGGTCCGTGGTGGCTCCCCCTTTGTGGAGTGGGATAACCATTGCTGTGCACCATTCAGTGGGCACAAAGCCTGAGGTGAGGCTATGATTGAAGATGGTACTTAGGTGGAGTGCCAGTTCATTCTGTAGTTCATGTAGAATGCTGCATGGGATGTTGTCAGGTCCCATGGATGCTGTGTTCTTGGCTTTGGAGAGTGTGTTTTTTACCTGTGCAGCCGTGATTACAGGTACTTTGCATTCTTCCGGTATAGAGATGGGCCCTTTAGGGGATGAGAGAGGAGTAAAGTTAGCACTGAACCTATCTGCCAGGATGTTGGCAATATCAGTTGGTTCTGTATATTTAGTGCCATTGTGCTGTAACTCAGAGCAGATCTGAGTGTTGCCATTGTGATTCTTGACATAGCTATACCATGCCCTTTTATATCAGCACCTACCTGTGTCTAGGAATGTGATGTTAAAATATACTACAACCTTTTGATACTGTCTGCCTACCTTTTTACAGGTAGAAGGGATTTTAACCAAATGGTCTGTATGAACAGAGGTAGGTTTACCCATTAATACTGATTAAATATATGCCCAATGTATGCTGCCTGTAATGACTGTGGTATTAGTACATATTACAGAAACTCCAATAGTAAAATTTAGTTGTACTTTCATATTATTGGGAGGAATACAAATTTCCTGCATGGTATGATTACCACATTTCTTCACATAAGTGAAGACTAGCCATTGTGTTGATGGTGGATATTTCTTTGAATTTTCTCCTTTTCACAAATAAAATATAGGAAATTGACAACATTAAATCGAAACTTTGGAATCAAATTCAAGGGTTACCGTAGGATTATTTGGTTGAATGTAATAATGACCCATAACTGCTGACCAAAAGGTAACATTACTGGGAACTATTATATGCCCAAAGGTACAATTAGCATTAGATGGACAAATGAAGTTTTCCTGCTGTCTTTGCCCACAAAAAAGATTTATTTTTGAGCATTCACACCAACCTAGCTTTAGAGAATTATTGTCATTGTTTATTTTCCAAACTTGCATTTCTCCTGTTTGACACCCTACCCCAAGGGCTCCATTGAGGACAGTCAGTACAATAACAAACAGAATCTTCATTATGTACAATAATATAACCTTTCTACGTAAGTGGTATTAATCTGAAAAGTTGTTTTGATAGATGCTTTTTCAACTGTTTCAGACTTAGCATTTGCCGTGAGTCTACAAAAAAAAAACACAAAACATGAAGTCACTTAATGACTTTCAACAGACCTCTGTGAACAAGAATTATTTTGCTCTTTTTCTTCCCTTTAACTTTGTACACTAGAGGTCCTAACTGAGCAATTACTTCAAAAGGTTCTTGCCAATTACTATCCCATGGACTGTCAATCTGGAATGTCTTGATCAGTACCTGTGTCCCAGAGGGAAGGTTTTCTTCTGGCATAACAGGATCCTTTGACCGTAGTTTGAATGCTTGGATTTCTGATAGGCTTTGACACAATTCAGAAATATCTTTTAACCATTGTTGATGCTGTGCAATTTCTAATAATGGTCTGTTTCTACTAACAGTAGGATTGATTGGCAATTGTACAGGCATTTTTCTACCTGTCATGACTTCAAAAGATGAGATCCCTGTTTTACTGTGTGGAGTTGCTCTGACACCCAGCAAGATTCCAGGCAAATGTTTTACCCATTTTATGCCTTTTTCCGAGCAGGCTTTCTTAAGGCGCTCCTTAAGAGTCCTGTTCATTCTTTTAACTATCCCATTAGACTGGGGATGGTAAGGGACATGAAATTGTTGCTGGATACCAAGCAAATCACACAAAGCTTTCATCAGTTTACTGACAAACTGTGGCCTGTTATTGGATTCCATAACTCGCGGCCATCCCCAAAACAAAAAATGTTTTTCCATAAGGCTTCTGCTGTAGCCTTAGCCGTCATTGTTTTTGTAGGAATTGCTTCTACCCATTTTGAAAAAACATCAACTACCAATAGAAGATACCTGTACCCACCTTTAGCTGGGGGTAATGGACCTGCAAAGTCAATTTGGATAACATACCAAGGTCCATCTGCAGGAGTTACCCTTAGTAACTGTGTTTTTCCAATTGAGCATTAACAAGCAAACATATTAAGTGTTCAGCATGCACTAAATCACAGATTTTCTTTAACTGTGTATGCCAGTACTTGTTCTTTACAATGGGCCATAACTTTTGTGTACCCAAATGTCCCAATACCTGATGATTAAATTTCACTAGCTGTCATGCCTGTTGGTACGGTATATAAGGAAGACTAGAACCGTCTTCAAAACATTTTGCATAATATTGCCCTGGACTTTCTCCTACAAGTGTACATTTTTCTAACTCTTCCTGCAGTCCAAACTTAGTTTGGATCTGTAGCAAATCATGTTGCAAATTCTGAACTGAAAATGTCTCTATGGCATGTACTCCAGTGGTTTTATCTGGTACACTAGAAAGGTGTTCTGTAGGATACAATTGCATTCCTTCTTTTGCTGCCTTTTTTTTTGCCATCTGATCAGCATAGTTATTTAACTGAAAAATTTAATTTGTAGCTTTCTGATGAGCTTTTACCTTTAAGATAATGTAGCAAACCACAAGCGACTGACTACGAACCAAATTCCACCTAGTCTGTAACACAGAAGAATGCTTGAGTGGTTTTCCCATGTTATTAACAAACCCTCTCCTTGCCCATGTAGACATATGCAGCCGCAGAGAATTAACTACGTATGCACTGTCTGAAAAAATATTGACAGGTGGAAAATGCTACAACACATAAAGAACTGCTTCCAGTTCAGCTTGCTGAGCAGACATATGTCCCAGTAACTGAATCAGTTGGCTGTCCCATAGAAGGGTTTTCTGGTACTACTGCAAATCCAGTCCGATATTGTCCACTGTCCCAAAATTGAGCACCATCAACAAGGATGGGTGGCCTGTCTTTCTGAAAATCAGGCGACAGAATGGGCTTTTCTGGATTTGAAATGTGCCTAATGCATTTGTGTCATTTTCCTTCATATCTCATGAAGTTAGATAAGTAATACTTATCTCCTGCTTTTATTGTAACTTACTTGACACTAAATAATGCCAACCATTTTGTAAACACTGCTTGACTGACGTCATCAATCAGTTTATTTAGATGAGTCTCATTTACCAAAGCCTGTATGGCATAATGTGGTGTCTGTACTTTAATGCCTTTAGAGAAAGCTGTTAGGTATTCAGTTTGTCTTAAACACCAATAAATGGCCAAATGTTGCTAAATGCATGGGTGAAATCCCCTCTCAACATGTGTCATCTTCTTACTGAAAAATGTAATGGAGCATGAAGTATTTTCCATTCTAGAATCAGAGCCCTGAGGCCACTCCTCTAAAAGCACAACAGAGAGTGTGTTGGGTCCAGCTGCTGCCTGTAACACAAAGGGACGTGTTAGACTTGGAGCTACTAATTTTGTAGCCTTGGCTAATGCTGCCTTTAAATTAAAAAAAGCCGTATTTTCCTTTGGTCCCACTTCAGAAATGGTAATTCTTTCTGGCTAGAAAGCATGTCATACAGAGGAGCTGCCATGCTAGCATAATCCTCTATAAATTACTGATTATAATTCATGATACCCAGAAATGTGTACAAATCCGGAATGGTAACCGGTTTATCCATTTGCAAGATTCCCTGCACCCTCTCCGAACAAGGAGTATGCCCGGAAGGACGTGAAATAGTACCTAGAAATTTTACTTCAGGTGGCATGAATTGTACCTTTTCACTTTTAACCTTAAACCCTGCCTCCTGCAGTGTTTGAACGATCTGTGTTACTTTAGCTAAATGCTGTTCTTTTGTTTCAGACTGTATTAGTATGTCATCACCACAGCCTACCTTGACCTCGCCAAGGCTTTCGACACCATTCCCCACTCGGGTATTACAGAAAAACTCACCAGCCTGAACATAAACCCCTACGTCATGAGATGGGTTGCCAACTGGCTTACAGACAGAACTCACACGGTAAGAATAGCGGGCTCCAGGTCCGACTCTAAACCAGTCACAAGTGGTGTCCCACAAGGCTCAGTCCTAGGACCCCTACTGTTCAGCATATACTTCTCAGAAGTACAGGCAAACACAGGAGGACTATGGATAACCAAGTTCACCGATGACTGCAAACTGGGAGCCATAATTGACTCTCCGGCTGATATAGACATCCTCCAAAAGGGACTTACTGAGACGGACACCTGGTGTCAAAGTCATGGCCTCAAACTAAATGCCAAAAAATGCATAGTCATCCCATTTGGGAAAAACAAAACACCCACGAATTACCACATAGGTGGCAGCCTCTTTAATACAGAAGAGGTAAAAAGAGATCTGGGGACACAGTTAGATAGTAATCTCTCCTTTGACAATCATATTGCCAAAGTAGTTAGGAAATCCTTCTATGTGGCCCATCTAATTACTAAAGGGTTCACATCTAGAAATAAAGAGGTCATAGTGCCCCTCTACTCATCACTCATTAGACCCATCATAGAGTACAATGCCCCATTTGGGATGTACCTCACAAGACACTTCCAACAGCTGGAAAGACCACAAAAGTACCTCACCAAGAGGATTACTGGTCTCAAACATATGTCCTATGCAGCCCGACTGAAAAAACTCTAGCTGTACTCAGTGGCATATCACTTACTCAGAGGTGATCTCTGCCTGACTTACAAAGCCATGTCCAACTTAGAATTGATGGACATGCTCCACCTAAATAAATCCAAGTCACTGCGAGCCACGCATTCTAGTGAGCTAAATCTCACTACAACAATAAATAGAACATGCTGGAAGGATAGATTCCTGTCACAGAGACTCCCCATGCTTTGGAACAAAATTCCAAATTACATCAGACAGAGCCCCTCACTAACACTCTTCAAGAGAAACCTTGATGAGTGGATGGGTAACAGAAAATACACCCCTGGGATCACTTCATTGGCTCTGCTTGACAGAGGATCAGTTTATTTATCAACAGGGTGGCAAAAGTTGACACACTCTGGCTAGGCTTATAAATGCCCTCAGGCAGATAGTCTAGTACCTGCCTATGAACCTAATCAATGTAATGCAAAACAGAATCATCAGATTCTAGATCTTGTAATATTTATCCAACTATTTGGTGAAATATAACCAGACTGTTTTGAAATCCCTGCAGTAACCACGTCATGAAATACTGTTCATTTTGAAATGTAAAGGCAAACCTTTGCCAATCTTTTTTTCTGCACTGGTACTGCAAAGAAACCATTAGCTAATTCTATGACCATAAACCACTGACTTTGTGGTTTTATTTTTGCTGCTAGCTCTGGGACCCCTGGAATCAGATGAGCCCGGGGAGTCATGAATTGGTTCACTTTTCATAAATCAATAACCATCTTTCTTTTTAACTGGCCATGTGGGTGAATTTGTAGGGCTATTTCCCTTTTGAATTATTCCCATATCAAGCCATCATTGTATGTAATTTTGCATGTCTGTCTCTGCTTCCTTTGGGATTGGATACTGTTTTTGAAACGGTGGAATAAAATCTTTGTCACTACCTACAGAAACTGCTTCCTGTAGCTTGCCGCAGTCTGTGGGCCCTTGAGACCACAACGTAGGGAACTGTTGTTTTACCTTTAACCATACTTCATTTTTAGTAAGGCTGATAGTACAGCCCTTTTCAGAACTGTTTGATACATGTATTGCCTCAATCATACATAACATGGGTCCTTGTGCTTGCCATATAATGCCATTAGGAAGGTCTATGACAATTCCCATTTTGGACAATATATCCATTCCCAAGATTGTGGAGGTGCAAGAATTATGCATCAAAAATACCCCTTTCACTGGTTCCCCTTGAATTGTACTTGTACAGGTTTACTACCTATGGCTAGATTTCCAGAGCCATTAAAACCTGAAATGCATGTCCATTTAGACAAGTCAGGAGGCAAATGCCTACCTGTCACTGAGACGGCCGCTCCTGTATCTAGAAGAACATCTTCCCACAGGTTCCCCTCTACTCAAATGTTGATAAGTGGTCGTCCATCTTTCCCTTTCTTGAAGTTAGTCAAGAAAGAGACTTCGGGGGGTCACACCTTTATAGTAGAGCTACTTCCCACCCTGACTCATCGGTGGTATTGGACTGCAAAGGACATAATTGCAGTGTTTTCTCTACCTCTTTCACAGTCAACATAAGAAGGTCAATTAAGTTCATGATGCATGGCTATTTGCTGCTGATAATTAGGATTTACTGGACCATCAGGAAGAAAGTCAGAAGGGACAGTTAAATACTGCGTGCTAACAATATTACCTTGTACATTGACACTAGGTGTCACACCATCCCTTTGCTGTGCTGAGAATACTGACTGCTGAGTATTTGTAGTATATAGGGGTTGTTGCTGTAGTCCCCCTATTACCCTCTGTCACATATTGCTGTGAAGTGTACAGCTGTGTTTGTACCTCTAGCTGCATTACCTGTTGCAGTTATGGTGCACGTGGCCTATCAAAATTTTTCACGGTAAGAAACTTACCCTTTGCCTCTTGTTTCTGGCTCCATCTGCGATAATATTTACAATAATTTTTAGTATGACCTGCCTGTTTACAGGAATAACAAATAGGCTGTCTCTTTTGAGGACCCTCTATAAATCGAGTAACTTGAGAATTTAACTGAGTGGCTGGAGACGCTGAAGCTACCCATTGTTGCCCTTATATAATTTGCCCTTGACGTGGTTGTCTTGCTACCTGCTGTGGGACTTGCTGTCCCTGATTAATCCATCTCCCACACCCCCTTCCCCTTACTTCACTAGCAATGGGTGCAGAATGGGGAGTGTAAATCTTTTGCTTATGAATAGCATTATCTTGGTACTTTTCCGTTAATGGGACAGCAGTCGTTGGCAAATATAAATGTGAATTGTCCCGACTTATACATTTGGTGACATAAGTTTTGAGTTATCCAGCTGAAATGTCAGAAGCACAGCCTTCGGAATGATGCCTATTGGGATTATCATAGAGGTACATGAAGATTTGGCCTGCTACAGAAAGGAACCTATCGAGAAACCAGCCAATGAAACTACACTCAGCATGGGTTTGAACACTGATTCTTACAGATGTACAGAGAAGCATGACACCAATTTGGTTGCCTGTGGACATTCTGGTGTGAACAGTAAAAAGAAAACAGGTACTGTACCTTGGTGCCTGAATCAGTTGTGTAGAAAAGGTGCTTTATCATATTGCCAAGATAAAGCCAAATCAAGAAATTACACAGGAAGCTGTGACAAGAGACAGTGATGACAGTTCTGAAGGTGAGGACTAGATTCGCACTGCTCTCATGCTTGACATGGGTGCACCTCCAATGTCCCCTACCAATTCCCAATCATGGTGTCCCCAAACCCTTTGTGTCTATCACCATCCCTGTCTGTCTTACTTGTCCTATATGTCCGAGCCTGCGCTTCCTCACCTAACCATCCCCCCTTACCCTCACATTCCTAAGCCCCTTTCCCAACATTTAACTCTCTTTGAAAGTAAAAAAAAATAGGCACCGGTCCACCAAAAATACAAACACCCATACATATCTCTCCACTTCATCAATGTGTCTTCTTGATACACTTGGTTTGGTACAATTAGCTCTACAATATTATTCTGATGATGGCACCTAGTCTTGTTTTGTTGACAGCCCAAATTCAGCAAATTTGGTCTACACTTCTGCATTTATGTTGTGAAGCGGTGGGTAGCTATGATTTTCTGGCACTACCTTCCTGCAAATTCCCCTATTCTTTCCCTGTGTCCTTATTTCTGCTTGCATCCCATTTCACCATTTTCCTGTTAACCCCTTTTTCATGTGTTTAATCTGGTCAAAAAGTAGAATTGCACACAATACACATGCCAGAAATGCCCCATAAAAAAAAAGCCCCCACCCCAGAATCATTTGCTCAGACATTGGCATTGCTCATCAGTACCCATTGATGGTGAAACCTGTTCATTTCCTAAAGCAAAACATGGTCATTTGTTGCCATCTCCACAGTAGTCCATTTATCCCATACAATGGTGCTTAAACATGCTGTGCAATCAGAATCAAAGTAATGGCGAAGTAAAGGAAATACTTGGCAACACTTACTCTAACAGTTCTTTTACTATTGTATTTAGCAAAGTGCAGCTTCCTCTGTGGAGTGTGGACATAAATCACTTACTTGATTACTCATTTTGGCCCATAGCATTAAGGGTTCAATTCCAGATGTACCACTGAACACCAGTGAACACTGCTATTTTACAGTCCAAGTTCAATACCTCAAAGTATAAGCATGCATATGCTAGAACTTTGCCACGCAAATATGTTTCTCAGCATTGTGCTTTAAGGACAGAGTTTGAACAAATATAAGTATTTTTACTGGATTGTGTTTCTTCATTGCGTGGAAATGGCTTAAAGTACTCAAGTGAAATACAGTGAACTAAGTGTTTAACTGACCACTTCATTCTGCACAGTTATGTCTGCACTGCAGCACTCACACTTACAAATGATATAGAACCATATACAGCCTTGGCATATGCACTTCACCATCACTTAGCCCTCCTGCATTATAACATTAAGTATTGCTAGGTGTTGACAATGCATATTGCCCATGCATGAGCATATATCATTGCTATTATCAGTTCCATTCATTAAGGTTTACATACCACCATCATAACCCGATGATCCATGAGTGTTTCATTGTCTGTCCTGTATTTTGCAAGTGTGTGTGTGTGTGTGTGTGTGTGTGTGTGCGTGTGTGTGTGTGTGTGTGTGTGTGTGTGTGTGTGTGTGTGTGTGTGCGTGTGTGTGTGTGTGTGTGCGTGTGTGTGTGTGTGTGTGTGTGTGTGTGTGTGTGCGCACGCATGTGCGTCACATGTACACAACACAGGTACATGTCAGTATCAGTTCTGCAATATACATCATTGACAGCATAGCTGATCTAACCCCACAGTATGTATTTATTATTGATCATAAGATTGCACTTTCTCCTTCATATCAACAAATATTAATTTGCACCATACCTCTCGACTGTACAGATTTTCGCAGAATGCCCAGATTTTTGATTCATATTTTTGGTGGGTTCCTCCTAAAATTTTTACTTTTCTGGCAAATAGCTGAGGATTGAAGTCATTAAATAATGTCAAACATTTGAGTTTAAGACTTCACATCCTTCAGAAAATTCATGCCAATGCAAAACATATTATTCTTTTTACTTTTGTAAGAGCAATATTTAAAATCTGTGTCTATTTGTCCCCCCATCATTTTAGGCTTTGTCCAGATTTTTTGCTCTGAGAGATTGAGTGGTATGATTTGCACAAAACTTTCAACATCATATCTTCTCTGACACAGAATGAAAAAAACTAATCCTATCTACACTGTGCTGTCGCACTGTAGAAGCCAAACTTGTATTAATACTGTGTCCTCTAGATTGTGTAACAAGTGTGTGTGTGTGTGTGTGTGTGTGTGTGTGTGTGTGTGTGTGTGTGTGTGTGTGTATGTGCATGCACATAGCATTGTGTCAATAAAACGTTGACACTTTTACAATGCAGGGCGAATTCACAACAATGTCAGATCCTTCTCCCAATATCATCCTCTGTGACACACAACACTGATGTAACCATCTGTACAAGTCATTTTTGCAGACACATGTCTTTTGTGTGACTCAGCTAATGTCATCCCTTCAAAGATGCAGTGGGGTTCACATGCAGTCAGGCTTCTCCTGTGGCATGTGCATCTAATGCATTTGTGTGTAGGTTGTGTCAGTAGATGGGTAGGGTGTTCAAATACAGCAGTGAAACTCGTGTGTGTGTGTGTGTGTGTGTGTGTGTGTGTGTGTGTGTGTGTGTGTGTGTGTGTGTGTGTGTGTGTGTGTGCATGTGTGTGTGTGTGCAGTGTCTTAACACCTCTTAGTGCTGATGTTTAGAATCCTACATAGCTGTATTTTTATACACACAGTTCCTTTGCATGACACAGCTAATGTCATCCCTTCAAAGAGGCAGCATGGCTCACATGCAGTCAGAATCCTCCTGAGGCACGTGTGTATAATACATTTGCATGTAGATTGTTTCAGTAGATAGGATAGGGGTTCAAGTACAGGGATCACTGTCTTCTGTGGTTTTGCATTTCTTCCTCTTACTGTGCAAAACAGACTGCAAATACGTAAGTGAAGTATATCTATACAGTGTGCTTTGCAACCACTTTTAGCAGAAACTTCAAGATAATATACAACAGTGATATTGTCCATTGAAATGTGCGGTGTCACAATGTCACAGTGTCACAGTTGTAAAATAAATCTCATATGCATGCTGCTCATCATACTTACATGAAGAGCCACACAGGGAAAATAATGCATGTTGTACCAGGCAGGGAAAGTGTACTCAGTGCAATATGCACATAAAGAGAACATGTAAGTCATGGGTGAAGGTAAATGGCAAGGGCAACTACAATAGAAGGGTTACCATACAGGGAAAGTGTTCTGAGGACAATGTGCACAGAAATCAAAGAAATGTATACAGAAATATGTAAGAGGGTAAGGAAAATGTTCAAATTGTGCTAATATAACTGACTTAAAGGTGATTATGTCACAAAAGCAAATTTGTAATAATAAAATGTTCCTATATGTACGTCATAATAAATAATGGTGGTCACACTTCCTGAGCAAACAAAGGTAAATAAAATCAGATAAGATATTATAGGATGTAACAGTGTGCATTGCATCAATATAACATGGTGGAAAATATAGATGACTCAGAAACCACAATCTCGTTTTATCGAACCCATACCATAAATGTTAACACTGCACTGTGCATTAACTGCATATGCCACAGATATAGGCATAACACATGTATGAGGAGAATCACCTTTGAAGGTATTTATGCATTTCTATATTCTAATGTTTATGCATCCCATATGTAGGCATGTGTAGTGTTACAAATGTGAGAGCAGAATGTGACATACATAATACCCTTATGTAAGGCGCTCCTGCATGACACAGTTATTGAGCAGAGATATAAGAACACATGCAAACACAACACTGTGATGCAATGCATTCCACAGAGCTAACTATTGTCAGCGTCTGTCACAGGAGGTAGCAATGGACATTGTCACTAAAAACTGAAACTAATGGTAAATTATGAAAGGATCCTTGGTAATGAATGTCATGTCAGCATGTCAGACTGATGAATTAAATGTGTATGTTCATGTGTACACAATTATGATCAGCCCTATATAAATGTTCCATGGTCAATGAAGGTTTCTCTCTATGTGTGTACACATACCACACAAGAACTGGAGCACACTCGTGTACACCACAGTACTCAATGCAAGTGCCACAGTAGCACTGTCACCATGATAATGGCAGAACAAATGTCTACTGCCATCAAATCCAAAGCTATGCTCATATGTGTTTATACAACATATCAAGGGATAAGACTGATACGATGTAATGGTTGTTGTGTGATGTCAGTACTTTCACACAAAATGAATCCCTATGCTAGAGCTGAACATCAAGATGTACAACTCCTCAAACTAACAATATGGCTATTAATCATGTGTGCTACAGTGTAACTGTTATCACAGCTGTTGAACTCCACCTATGTGAAGTCAATCAATCAGCTCTACTTTATTTGTCCATAATTTTTATCTGTTAAAATGGATGAGGGAGGCTTTTGCCACTCTTTTTGTGCACAGTAGAATTTGTGGGTGGGGATATCTTTTCTGCAGAACAGGACAGAAATGCTTACAGTCACTCAATGCTGTTTTGGAATACTTGCCTAAGCACTGAGAAAATCAATGCAATAGTGGGATAAATGAAGGTGTCCTTGTGTAAGTACATCACCAATTGTCATATGATTGGTTATGTGAAAGCATTATATCATGTGTATGTCCCTGTAATCACTCAGAAAGAATCAGGCTGTATGTCAAAAACATTGGCTGATGCTAGGTATACCCAAACATACCTGTAGCTCCATGCTGTTATCACTGTGACAGCAGAACAGCAATTATGTACAAAGTGGATATAATCCTGTAATTGAATACATGCCTTACTTAGGCAATGACATTCATTACATCATCTCATGTCCTCAGTCCTGTGGAGGTGTTGCAATACAACTGTTATGAAACAGCAATTTATTCAAATGACAGCATCTGTCTTCAATACAGCCTTTCCAAAGGAAATGTAGAATAAACTCTTGTAAGAGGAAACATCTACATATGAACATAGCACATGTAGGTGACAACACTGTTAGCATGTGTGCTAACTGTAAGCAGTGACATTGGGATGTGAACTGTATACCTAACATCACAAGCTAATACACAAGTGCAACTAGAGATTTATTTTTGCTCGAAGCCTACACAATTGTTCATGAAGCCCAGTGTCGGTTATGCCAGGTTGGTATCCTACATAGCTGTATTTTTATACACACAGTTCCTTTGCATGACACAGCTAATGTCATAGGTTCATAGGTTAATAGGTTTATACTAGGCTATCTGCCCTAAGGCATTTATAAGCCTAGCCCAAAGTTTTGTGGCTTACGCCACCCCTTATGTTAAAAAATATTGTGCCCATTAGTTTGTTTTGCCTCTGTCCAGCAGTGACACAGAGATGATTCCCGGGTAAACCTATGATCTCCCATCCACCGGTCAAGATTTCTCTTGAACAGAGCCAGCGAGGTGCTCTGCCTCACATGGACCTGGATTTTATTCCACAGCATAGGGAGTCTCTGAGTGACAAATCTATCCCTCCAGCATGTCTTATTTATATCCGTGCTAAGGTTTAAGTCGCTTGCTCTAGTGGATCTGGTAGATTTGGATTTTTTGAGGTGGAGCATGTCCATTAATTCCGGGTTGGACATGGCCTTGTATGTCAGGCACAGGTCACCTCTGAGCAGACGGTATGCGACTGAATAGAGCTGGAGTTTCTTCAGTCTGGCAGCATATGACAGATTTTGGAATCCCTTTATCCTTTTGGTGAGGAACTTTTGGGGTCTCTCCAATTGCTGCAGGTGTCAGGTGAGATACATCCTGAATGGGGCATTGTACTCGATCATTGGTCTGATAAGTGAAGAGTACAGGGAACAATGACCTCACTTGATCTGGATGTGAATCCCTTCATGATCAGGTGGGCAATGTAGAAGGTCTTTCTAACCACTTTAGCAATGTGAGTGTCAAAAGAAAGGCCACTGTCAACCTGGGTCCCCAGGTCCCTGATAACCTCTTCTGTGCTTAGTGGATTGCCACCTATATGGTAGCTTGGGGTTACCTTGTTTTTCCTGAAGGGTATGACTATACATTTTTGGCATTTAACTTCAGGCCATGGCTCTGGCACCAGCTATCAGTTTCCGTGAGACCCCTCTGAAGGATATCTGTGTCCGATGTACTTTCCACTATGGCACCCAGTTTGCAGTCATCTGCAAACTTTGTCAACCATAGTCCTCCTATGTTTGCCTGTACTTCTGAGAAGTAGATGCCGAACAACAGGGGCCAAGGACTGAGCCCTGTGGGACACCACTTGTGACCGGCTTGGAGTCTGACATGGTGCCAGCAACTCTGACCCTGTGGGTTCTGTCCTTTAGCCAGTTTGCAACCCATCTTGTGACATATGGGTTTACATTTAAGCTGGTAAGTTTCTCTATAATACCTGAGTGGGGTATTGTGTCGAAAGCTTTTGCAAGGTCAAGGTAGGCTGTATGGACTGCCTTTCCCTCATCAATGGCCTTGGTGACTGTTTCGAAGAAGTCGACCAAGTTCAAAAGGCATGATCTGCCCTTGACAAAGCCAAACTGGGTCGGGTCCAATGTCTGCAAGTCCCCTATGTCTTTGTTTATGAGTTCCATTATGATCCTCTCCATAGCTTTGCAGACCAGGCTTGTTAAGCTTATGGGGCGGTAATTACCAGGGTCCGTAGAGGCACCGCCTTTGTGGAGTGGGACCACAGTTGCCGTACGCCACTCCTTGGGCACATATCCTGTGGTAAGGCTAAGATTAAACAGCTGCCTTATGTGCGGGTTTAGTTCCTCATTGAGTTCATGTAGCACACAGCCGGGGACACCATCCGTCCCATTGATGCTGTGTTTTTAGCTTTAGAGAGAGCAGCTTTTACCTGCGCATTTGAGATGTCTGGGAGGCTACACTCTGCTGGGATAGTTATCTCTCCTTTTGGGGGGGAGAGGGGGGTGAAGTTTGCACTGAACCTGTCCGCCAGTATGTTGGCAATGTCTGTGGGTTCAGTGATTTTTGTATCATTTTGGACTAATTCTGAGCATATCTGGGAGATTCCACCCAGGTTTCTAACATAGCTGAAGAAGGCCTTATGATTGTCTTTTGAATCTATGGCAATTTTTCTCTCAAAGTTGGCCTTGGATGATTTTATGAGTGCTCGTATTTTTTACTAATAATGATCAAGGGTGTCTTCTCTTTTATGGATTTTGCTCTATCATGTAACAGCTTTCTCCTCTTATTGTAAAGTTTGTTTATGGCTGGGGTCCACCAGACTGGACGTTTGCCCTTGGTGGAAAGAGTCTTGGTTTTATTAGGGATTGCCTGATCCATGCAGTCCTGGAGGTGTTCGTAGAAGGCATTTGTACGGGCTTCCACAGCTTGGGTTGTGGTTTCCACTGGCTCGGGGGCCTTGAAGGATATCACACCAGTCTTGAGTAGTGTGAAGTTTGCTTTAGAGAAGTTCTTCACTGTGGTCTTTTTTGTTTGGGGTGGGGGCGGGATGTGAATTTCCAGTGAGATTAGTTTATGATCTGATCTCACCAATGAGGGATATACTTCCGGTGTGGAGCATTTTGTCCCCATGTTTGTGATGATGAGATCTAGTATATTTTCTACTCTTGTGGGAACGGTGGCTAGTTGTTTCATGGCATTTGAATTTATGAACTCCAGGAACCTTTGGGCTAAAAGGTTGGGGCTTGAGTAATGTTCCCAGTCTATATTCGGGTAGTTGAAGTCACCCAATATAATGGTGTTTGGAGATACATTTATACCCTCCAGTGTCTTCAGGAAGGCTGTGTGGGGTTCCTGAGTTTGAGAGGGTGGCCTGTAGCATGCTACAAATTGTAGAGCAGTTTTGCCTATGGTTAATTGCACCTGGATGGTTTCTGATGCTTCGTGCGTTGCCACCAACCTGGAGGTGTGGGTATCCTTGATGAATATGTATACACCCCCTCCTTTTGTGGTGTGGTCCGGGTTTTGGGGCCGGAACGCATGATATGAGGTAAAACCTGATAGTGCCGGGGTGCTCTCAGGAGCCTTGAACCAGGTTTCAGTTACAGCACAGACATCGATGTTCTCCATACTGAGAAGGGCCTTGAGTGCATGCATTTTGAGATTTAGACTTCTGGCATTGAGTAGCATTACCCTTAGTTTCTTCCCATTTTTGTTTTCTAGGGTGGTAGGTTTAGAATTTGAGCCTTGCCTAAAAAAGGCACTATGTGGGTGGCAAGAGCCTTAGCCAATATCCAGAATCCCAGGGGTGACAGGTGCAAGCCGTCCCTTGCGAAGCAGTGTGGCTTGTCAAGCATGTCATCCCAGGCAGACAGACACTGGATCCCCTTTGAATGACACCAGAAATTAAGCCAATTGTTAAAGCTGATCATCTTGTCTCTATGTTGTGGCATCATTCTTGGTGAAGGAAGGATACTGCTCAGGGTCAGGGTCATACCTGCCTGGGCTACATAATCAGAGAGCTCCTCTATGTCATCCCTTCAAAGAGGCAGTATGGCTCACATGCAGTCAGAATCCTCCTGAGGCACGTGTGTCTAATACATTTGCATGTAGATTGTTTCAGTAGATAGGATAGGGGTTCAAGTACAGGGATCACTGTCTTCTGTGGTTTTGCGTTTCTTCCTCTTACTGTGCAAAACAGACTGCAAATACGTAAGTGAAGTATATCTATACAGTGTGCTTTGCAACCACTTTTAGCAGAAACTTCAAGATAATATGCAACAGTGATATTGTCCATTGAAATGTGCGGTGTCACAATGTCACAGTGTCACAGTTGTAAAATAAATCTCATATGCATGCTGCTCATCATACTTACATGAAGAGCCACACAGGGAAAATAATGCATGTTGTACCAGGCAGGGAAAGTGTACTCAGTGCAATATGCACATAAAGAGAACATGTAAGTCATGGGTGAAGGTAAATGGCAAGGGCAACTACAATAGATGGGTTACCATACAGGGAAAGTGTTCTGAGGACAATGTGCACAGAAATCAAAGAAATGTATACAGAAATATGTAAGAGGGTAAGGAAAATGTTCAAATTGTGCTAATATAACTGACTTAAAGGTGATTATGTCACAAAGGCAAATTTGTAATAATAAAATGTTCCTATATGTACGTCATAATAAATAATGGTGGTCGCACTTCCTGAGCAAACAAAGGTAAATAAAATCAGATAAGATATTATAGGATGTAACAGTGTGCATTGCATCAATATAACATGGTGAAAAATATAGATGGCTCAGAAACCACAATCTCCTTTTATCTAACTCAAACCATAAATGTTAACACTGCTCTGTGCATTAACTGCATATGCCACAGAAATAGACATAACACATGTATGAGGAGAATCACCTTTGAAGGGATTTATGCATTTCTATATTCTAATGTTTATGCATCCCATATGTAGGCATGTGTAGTGTTACAAATGTGAGAGCAGAATGTGATATACATAATGCCCTTATGTAAGGCGCTCCTGCATGACACAGTTATTGAGCAGAGAGATAAGAACACATACAAACACAACACTGTGATGCAATGCATTCCACAGGGCTAACTATTGTCGGCATCTGTCACAGGAGGTAGCAATGGACATTGTCACTAACAACTGAAACTAATGGTAAATTATGAAAGGATCCCTGATAATGAATGTCATGTCAGCATGTCAGACTGATGAATTAAATGAGTATGCTCATGTGTACACAATTATGATCAGCCCTATATAAATGTTCCATGGTCAATGAAGGTTTCTCTCTATGTGTGTACACATACCACACAAGAACTGGAGCACACTCATGTACACCACAGTACTCAATGCAAGTGCAACAGTAGCACTGTCACCATGATAATGGCAGAACAAATGTCTACTGCCATCAAATCCAAAGCTATGTTCATATGTGTTTATACAACATATCAAGGGATAAGACTGATATGATGTAATGGTTGTTGTGTGATGTCAGTACTTTCACACAAAATGAATCCCTATGCTAGAGCTGAACATCAAGATGTACAACTCCTCAAACTAACAATATGGCTATTAATCATGTGTGCTACAGTGTAACTGTTATCACAGCTGTTGAACTCCACCTATGTGAAGTCAATCAATCAGCTCTACTTTATTTGTCCATAATTTTTATCTGTTAAAATGGATGAGGGAGGCTTTTGCCACTCTTTTTGTACACAGTAGAATTTGTGGGTGGGGATATCTTTCCTGCAGAACAGGACAGAAATGCTTACAGTCACTCAATGCTGTTTTGGAATACTTGCCTAAGCACTGAGAAAATCAATGCAATAGTGGGATCAATGAAGGTGTCCTTGTGTAAGTACATCGCCAATTGTCATATGATTGGTTATGTGAAAGCATTATATCATGTGTATGTCCCTGTAATCACTCAGAAAGAATCAGGCTGTATGTCAAAAACATTGGCTGATGCTAGGTATACCCAAACACACCTGTAGCTCCATGCTGTTATCACTGTGACAGCAGAACAGCAATTATGTACAAAGTGGATATAATCCTGTAATTGAATACATGCCTTACTTAGGCAATGACATTCATTACATCATCTCATGTCCTCAGTCCTGTGGAGGTGTTGCAATACAACTGTTATGAAACAGCAATTTATTCAAATGACAGCATCTGTCTTCAATACAGCCTTTCCAAAGGAAATGTAGAATAAACTCTTGTAAGAGGAAACATCTACATATGAACATAGTACATGTAGGTGACAACACTGTTAGCATGTATGCTAACTGTAAGCAGTGACATTGGGATGTGAACTGTATACCTAACATCACAAGCTAATACACAAGTGCAACTAGAGATTTATTTTTGCTCGAAGCCTACACAATTGTTCATGAAGCCCAGTGTCGGTTATGTCAGGTTGGTATCCTACATAGCTGTATTTTTATACACACAGTTCCTTTGAATGACACAGCTAATGTCATCCCTTCAAAGAGGCAGTATGGCTCACATGCAGTCAGAATCCTCCTGAGGCACGTGTGTCTAATACATTTGCATGTAGATTGTTTCAGTAGATAGGATAGGGGTTCAAGTACAGGGATCACTGTCTTCTGTGGTTTTGCATTTCTTCCTCTTACTGTGCAAAACAGACTGCAAATACGTAAGTGAAGTATATCTATACAGTGTGCTTTGCAACCACTTTTAGCAGAAACTTCAAGACAATATACAACAGTGATATTGTCCATTGAAATGTGTGATGTCACAATGTCACAGTGTCACAGTTGTAAAATAAATCTCATATGCATGCTGCTCATCATACTTACATGAAGAGCCACACAGGGAAAATAATGCATGTTGTACCAGGCAGGGAAAGTGTACTCAGTGCAATATGCACATAAAGAGAACATGTAAGTCATGGGTGAAGGTAAATGGCAAGGGCAACTACAATAGATGGGTTACCATACAGGGAAAGTGTTCTGAGGACAATGTGCACAGAAATCAAAGAAATGTATACAGAAATATGTAAGAGGGTAAGGAAAATGTTCAAATTGTGCTAATATAACTGACTTAAAGGTGATTATGTCACAAAGGCAAATTTGTTATAATAAAATGTTCCTATATGTACGTCATAATAAATAATGGTGGTCACACTTCCTGAGCAAACAAAGGTAAATAAAATCAGATAAGATATTATAGGATGTAACAGTGTGCATTGCCTCAATATAACATGGTGGAAAATATAGATGGCTCAGAAACCACAATCTCCTTTTATCTAACCCATACCATAAATGTTAACACTGCGCTGTGCATTAACTGCATATGCCACAGAAATAGACATAACACATGTATGAGGAGAATCACCTTTGAAGGGATTTATGCATTTCTATATTCTAATGTTTATGCATCCCATATGTAGGCATGTGTAGTGTTACAAATGTGAGAGCAGAATGTGACATACATAATGCCCTTATGTAAGGCGCTCCTGCATGACACAGTTATTGAGCAGAGAGATAAGAACACATACAAACACAACACTGTGATGCAATGCATTCCACAGAGCTAACTATTGTCGGCGTCTGTCACAGGAGGTAGCAATGGACATTGTCACTAACAACTGAAACTAATGGTAAATTATGAAAGGATCCCTGATAATGAATGTCATGTCAGCATGTCAGACTGATGAATTAAATGAGTATGCTCATGTGTACACAATTATGATCAGCCCTATATAAATGTTCCATGGTCAGTGAAGGTTTCTCTCTATGTGTGTACACATACCACACAAGAACTGGAGCACACTCATGTACACCACAGTACTCAATGCAAGTGCCACAGTAGCACTGTCACCATGATAATGGCAGAACAAATGTCTACCGCCATCAAATCCAAAGCTATGTTCATATGTGTTTATACAACATATCAAGGGATAAGACTGATATGATGCAATGGTTGTTGTGTGATCTCAGTACTTTCACACAAAATGAATCCCTATGCTAGAGCTGAACATCAAGATGTACAACTCCTCAAACTAACAATATGGCTATTAATCATGTGTGCTACAGTGTAACTGTTATCACAGCTGTTGAACTCCACCTATGTGAAGTCAATCAATCAGCTCTACTTTATTTGTCCATAATTTTTATCTGTTAAAATGGATGAGGGAGGCTTTTGCCACTCTTTTTGTACACAGTAGAATTTGCGGGTGGGGATATCTTTCCTGCAGAACAGGACAGAAATGCTTACAGTCACTCAATGCTGTTTTGGAATACTTGTTTAAGCACTGAGAAAATCAATGCAATAGTGGGATCATTGAAGGTGTCTTTGTGTAAGTACATCGCCAATTGTCATATGATTGGTTATGTGAAAGCATTATATCATGTGTATGTTCCTGTAATCACTCAGAAAGAATCAGGCTGTATGTCAAAAACATTGGCTGATGCTAGGTATACCCAAACACACCTGTAGCTCCATGCTGTTATCACTGTGACAGCAGAACAGCAATTATGTACAAAGTGGATATAATCCTGTAATTGAATACATGCCTTACTTAGGCAATGACATTCATTACATCATCTCATGTCCTCAGTCCTGTGGAGGTGTTGCAATACAACTGCTATGAAACAGCAATTTATTCAAATGACAGCATCTCTCTTCAGCACAGCCTTTCCAAAGGAAATGTAGAATAAACTCTTGTAAGAGGAAACAACATCTACATATGAACATAGTACATGTAGGTGACAACACTGTTAACATGTATGCTAACTGTAAGCAGTGACATTGGGATGTGAACTGTATACCTAACATCACAAGCTAATACACAAGTGCAACTAGAGATTTATTTTTACTCGAAGCCTACACAATTGTTCATGAAGCCCAGTGTCGGTTATGCCAGGTTGGTATATAAATATTCCTTGCCTACATTAACAGTTCTGCTGTGCATGTTGGTGTTTGTATGACAACATATAATGAGCCAACATGCATGTCTACACACAGTTTTACATAGGTGCCTCTCGTTCTATTACAGATAAGTATGATATGAGTCTGCATGTCCTCCCCGCGGTTAACATGTAGGTAGGTGTGAGCGTGAATGGGTGTGCCTTCTTTGAAGGTTGAGCATCAGGCTGGCAACTTGGCACTGTAAAAATCCAGTGCCAATCATTAGTGGACCGGAGTTCTGCTGTGGTGACCCCTAACTGGGAAAAGCCGAAAGACATTTGTTTTATGCTATTATCTCATATAGTAATACAGTGTCTTAAGGTACATCTCTTGTGGGTTGGGAAATAGCTCTTGGCCCTCCCATTTATTGAGGATTTTAGCTAGCATTCTTTGTTTTGAAGTAGCCAGAGTCTGGGATTGAGGATTCAGATCTTGACTGCAGTGAGAACACCCACATTAAAAATACTTTGAGTCAATCATGTTGGAGTGTGTGATGTTAATTCTGAAGCCACATGGCAACTACTGAGTCATGTGATGTATCTGTTCTCTCACCAGCCATAACAGTCAGGTGTGGCTGCTGAAGTTATGAAATAAGCTTCCTCTTCTAGTCAGGAAGACGTCAGTCATTAACTTCCTTCAAAAATAATCTTGGCATGTGAAATTTCTGTTTTCAGAGTTCGGCCAACTACTAAAATAATGATAATCTTCTTAAAGAAAGGTACAGATTGTATGTGTCTTGAATGCTCCAAAAGGAAAATTGCAAAATAGTGGCTACAAAAAGAAGCACATCTATAAATGCAGAATAAACAAACAGCAGTCTACCTGTACCATTGTATAACCATTTAGTGTAGACTGTGGCAAGAATGTCTCTGTTTAGAATTCACAAACTGTGACTTAGGCAATATCCAACCTAACTTTAATATGTGTGAATGTATTATATCAACAAAGGCGTTGTATACTGCTGCATATCTAAATAAATATCAAGCCTCACCTCCTTACTAGGAGGCCCATGCAGTTATTTACCACAGGCAGCTTGCAGCCATTCTGTAGGCAGCAATATAATTACAGCTGAGGGTTTGTAAACTGCAAGACACAACAAAGTGGCAAGTTTGCAACACTGGAGATTTTCTAAACAGTATAACATAAAGGTAGCTAAGAGGCACTGGAAACACAAATTATAAAGGATTACTGAAAAAGAAGCAATAATCATGTGAGATCATGGCATACCAACAAGTAGGAAAGCAGAAGAAAGAAAACAGATATTGAACTTGAACAAAAAAAGAAAGATTCTGCATTGATTATCAAAATGACTACAGTTTGCAATTATAGTGTCTCATATACTGAAAGGCATAACGTTATGAAAAGCAAGACAAGCAAGCTGAAACTAGAGCTATGTGGAATAAGGACACTCCCATAATTCTAGTGGCAGTAGGAGAAAGTTTGCTAATATAAAGAATTTACAAGTAAACAATATGTTATTCAGGAAGATGATCCCAAATTAAGTATAGAAAGAGGTGGCTCTAGGTACATTATAGGTGCTGAGAAGTGCACTTTCAAAGATTAGAGCAAAACTGATTTGCTGAACTTTTTTCATTGCTTTTGTTTCTTTGCTTGTCAATCATCAAGCTTTAAAGGGGGCTGTCCATCTTCCAGGCAGCCACGAATATACTTTCTGTTCACACATGTATCCCTGCAGCAAGAGACTTTTTCATTTATGAACCTAAGTTCCCCCCAAGTGGTGATGTGATCAGTCATTTACCCTGACTTAAGGAATATAGGGTCCATTCCTGTCAGGTACCCAAAAGTCCAAAAAAAAAAAAAAAAACTAAATATTTGGAGATATTAAACTAAAACAATATTACCTAAAAAAAAAAACATAAAAGGAGATTAGAAGAAAAAAGTGATAGAGGGCATATGCTATTTCTAAGTCCAGGGAAAGGATAGCATATATCTACTGCTATGGTGTGTGCCTCATACAACATTAGAAAACTGCATTATGTCCTTTTCCTTGTGTATATCTTTAGATTTGTACAAGACACTAAGCTTTGAATCTGTTGGGGAGGGAGTGGAAGCATCTGCCAATAAACCCCAAATTACAACCTCATCCCCAGCCTGAACTAACTTTGTTTTCCACAACTCACAAGTTGAATTTCTTGCTACCCTTTGCTGAACATATAATAACTTGGTTACAATCAGAGACCCAGTCATAATCTTTTATGTGCATGTTCCCCAGGAACACTTAATACGATAACACATAAAATTAAAGTACAGGCCATGTCCTGAGCTAGTGAGTATATCTCGGAAGATTATTCTATAGGAATGGTATATTCCACATACTAAAGTCTAAAAGCTATCCCCAGTTTTTCTAACTTTGCTACTCCATCATGCAAAATCAATCCACATGATCTCAAGGGGTTTTTAAGCTTTGTCTCCCTCCTGAACTTCTCTCCTGCTACATGTTCTGTTGTTAATCAATCCTTTTCCAGACAGAAGGTAGAACACAAAATAAAAATACTAAACTCTGGCAAGGATTCTAGTCCAGACTAACAGTCTGGAGAGACCTGCAAGAAATCCACATTAGACAAACTTATAATGACTATGGATTTTCATGTGATGGGGTGGCAGCCTTCAGGTGCCACCATAAATGGGTTAACAAGAATGGTATTCAAGCCTATAAATGATCCCACAAGTTTAGATAGTTACAAATCTTTTTCAGCGCTTCAGGCAGACTATAAGATATTCATGTCCATGTGGATGGCCCATTTCAAAAGACATGATCTTACGTTTGTCACATCCTGCTCAAGCATGCATTATACCTGGTCACCAGGTATAGGATAACAATTGCAGATTTCCAGGTAATATTTTTGTGATGTCCCATTTTTGGAAGCAAATGTCAGTTCTAACTGCTGGCACTGAAAAATCACACAAATGTATTGGTAGGAAGTACATTTTAGTCACTGCCCAAATATGTAGCTTTATGTAATTATTCATCACACTCACAGTTTCTTTATCTGTGTTCTGCATATACTGTGAAAATGGGGTATGTGTGAGTCTGTACCCTTGCTGTTTTTACAAAGCAATAAAGCTGCTTGTTGTTCTCTTATAGCAATGTTTTAGAACAAGTAGTGTGTGGCAACCCTTTGTAAGATGGTAATGGCATGTACAGGAATGGAACAGCAAAGGGTGGCAACAGGGTTCTATAGCCAACATCGGAACTATAACATCCTTCCAAACATAATTTTGAACCAGACGTCCTTTCCAACATAAATTTGAACCAATCTCATATACATATTCTGCAGCCTCCTACCATGGCGACTGGTACAAGGAGATAGTCTGTATAGACCAGCATCCACCCCTTCTGCATCAGGTATGGCCCCATAAGCCACATGTGCTCAAGTATTTGGTCAGTAAGAGTATCTCCTCTACAGTCAAAAGTGTCAGCATGCATCTACTCTCCACCACTATCAATGAATTTGATTATTCTTTGCATATGTATTTATATGCAGTTGCTATTGCTGTTACTGCTGTTGATGATTTATTGCTGTTATGTTTTAAATATATATAAATATATATATATATATATATATATATATATATATATATATATATATATATATGCTATACACACATACACACATATATCTAGCTATACCTCTCTCTCCCTCTCCCTCTTTATGTATACATATGTATAAAACATGAATGTTTGGCTGCAAATAAGAGCAACTAGCAAATATACAAGAAAAAAGAGCACCAAAATATTATATTGCACATGTGTGTAGTGAATATAATTAAACCACCAACAGAAATACTACCTTTTAAAAGAAAAAAATCTTTCAGAAATAAACACACCACCTTTTTGCAGGGTTGCAAGGCCCCTTGCACTCCCTATGGTCCTACTACTTTACATATTCCAGTTCGTAGACTCTATTCCAAATCCCATAATCTCCCAGAAGATCAACAATGTTAATGGCTTGTAGTTTCCCACACATTGTCGTCAGACCTTTCAACCTCTACGTTCAGTAGTAATAATCAAATTCAAAATGACACTTGACATAAACCCTTCAGTCTCTCACATAATAAAAACATATTTCAGATACAGTCAACATTCCTGCAATCCTGTAACCAAAACCTGGTAAACCTCTGGCTGATCATTTGCAAGACATACACACATACATGTTTTGTAATTTCATATGGTTGAAAGTCATTTTTTAAATCAAATTGCTTTTGATCAAGTAGCATGTTACTACTTAGACTGCTTTTTGTCCAAGAGTTGTGTGATTTCAAAGCTGATGAAGTAGAAGGGGGTGTGGGGGTGCAGAGTGGCTTGCAACCTGCATTTTTTTTTACCATTTGTATAGTTGATATTTGTTGGCTATATTTGCTTCCTTGTTTTGGTTGTGCAATGTAAACTATGATACTCTTGCACCTGTGTGGTCCTAAATGACAATAAAGTTTCTTTGAAATCTTTGAATCTTTGATATCATAGTACAGTGGTGACTAACTTTTTTCCTACCCTTTCCCCATTGTAGTGCAAACTCAGAATTGAAATATTAAAGTAGCAGGGGATGTAGGGGGGTGCAGGGCAACTTGCTCCCCCCCCCCCAGCATAGAATGGGTTTGCATTATTTTTTTGTTTATTAGCTATTTTGTTGTTCAGCCTTTTGAGGTTGATCTTTTGCATGCTGATATTACATCTGTTTATGCATTCCATATAGATGTGTGTGTGTGTGTGTGTGTGTGTGTGTGTGTGTGTGTGTGTGTGTGTGTGTGTGTGTGTGTGTGTGTGTGTGTGTGTGTGTGTGCCTTACATAAAATATTTTCACACACAATAGTGTCCTGTGTGTCACATTTTCCCAGTTATGCAGTTATACTGTGGTGTAGTTACATATAAGAAGTATGAGACAGTATCATGCCAGGTGGCTACCACAGTAGTAAGGACCTTGTTCCCCAACTATTCTGTGTATGTCAGGGTGATATACCATACATGTGCACCATCCCACACTAAAAGGATATACGTCTGGCACTAAAGCCCTGTAATGATATGCTATCTCTGCCAAGCACACCCTGTTTGCAATTCACAGAGTTGTCTGTTTCTCTACTATGCCTCAGCTTATGAATTGCATATAATGCCATTTGCACACATCTCTTCATATAACATTTCCTACATGTGCATAATGGTGCACTTCACAGGAACTGAATAATAGAGCTCATTCTGATCTGCAATTTGTTAAATAGTTTTATCATGTTTTCATGTTTTTTATGGTTGCCCACAGATGTTTTTATCCTTCAAAATATTTTTAACAGTTTGGAATTTATAAATAAAAAAGACTTTTGACCTAAGACAGATTGAATTGTTTTGCTGTGAAAAGGTGCTATGTCTTTTGATAGTTTTGAAATATTGACTAAAGAAGCTATCTATATTTGTGGCTTGTACCTAATTTTTCATTCTCTATACCTTAAAGCAAATGAAATCCATTCTGAGATGTCTCTTTGTGGGAGTGAAAAAAAGACTATAAGCAAAAAGTGGGAATGTACATGAAAAAGATATTATTGAATATGTGCTCTGCGACTTGTGTACTTGTGTTTCACAGACCCTGGACATACACTAATATCTGTATTATGCATTCCCTCAAATCCTTTATTGTGCTTACATGATGTAAAGTTTAAACTGATTTTGGTAGCAGAACATTTTAATTGCTATTGTATTTTAATATATAAACAGCCCTCTGTCAAAGATTACATCTGAAATGTATCTAATACTCCTCATCTATCCTTGAGATTCAGAAACACTGCAGCCACAATCATTACTAGCCTTCCTCCGTTTACTGTGTGCACAACAGGCCCAGCCATTCATAACCAGTGAATGCAGCTTATCAAGTGCATGTGATGAGCAACACATTACATAAACTGCCTGGGGCAATGTCAAGGACTGCAGGATGAGCATGTAGGAGTAGGAGTGTGCTACAGCCACAGGAGAGTGCAAACAGCAGTACTGCTCAGCTGTCGTGGACACACCTCAGTGGTGCTTGGTAATGCTGCATGTCCACTTGTGGCAAGGAAAATAAGTTATGTGGTAGTTATGAAAAGAGCTGGGGAGAGATAAGTACAACTACAGTGACAAAATATAGGAATAACATCATTGGAATCTGATCACTTACCTGTACTATAATGCAAAGTCATGAAACTTACCACCCTAATGTAACAGCGATGGACCTATATGATATGTCTGTGAGGGCTGAATACAGGGTCTTCATCACATATATTGTCCAAAGCAATTCATTTACATGTTGAGTTACAGCAGCTGTCAGACAAAAAAGTCTTCAGGGAAGCACACAGTGCTGGTGGTGACACTGCTGCTAGATGGGGGGACAAGCCTTAACTAATAGATGGGTGCATGTCTCATGGTGCTGCATATAATGGCAAAATAAATGGAGAGAAACAAAATGAGCAAAATAACTGCATGCAATAGAAAAGGTAGTGACATAGAGGGGTTTTGGGGAGAGAACTACAAATATAATGAAAATTGAAAAAATGCAGTTGATACCTACTTGCTTTATGAGTAGGTTACAGCTAGGTTATATATGAATGAACAACAAACACGCTTTTTAATTTAACAAGGTTGTTAGCATAGCCAATGGGAAGAGGACATGAACTCACATCCATCATCACCTACCTTCTGAAAGTCAAAGGATAAATGCGATCAGCTACTTGATAAACGTACAGAGATCTCTATTCTCTAGTCCAAGACTCAGTGATAAGGTATCTGAGACAAATGTACACATACCAGAAAAATATGCCGATTGTGGGTTATAAGCAAAGGAAACAAGTATATTGATGAAGCCTGTCTGTGATACAAATGTCCGCCTAGCCAAATAATTTTGTTCATACATATTTCCCATATCTAATGCTGTACTTATTATGAGATGGACACCTCAACAGAAAACTTATCTGACCACACATGGTGCACACATGGGGGGATTAAACCCTCACGTATCATGATGATGTGGGGCTATGTAAAATCTTGAGCCACTTGTCCAAACATATGGGAGGGTAATGCACAAACCCACTAATAACATTTAACAGCTGCACTGTTACCTTTGAAGAATGGAAGCTGTTACAGAAGTGGCAATGATATATAAAGGCAATATCATATGAAAATGAAACTATATACTACTTTTAATATTAAAAACTGCACATTATGAAGAAAGAATACTCACCCTAGGACTCTCTTAGGCATTCCAATCTCTGTATGTGCAACTGCCCATTTACTGCAATCTCTGCAGGAGCTATGGAGAGAAAACAGCAGTGATAAAGATTTGTGAATGGCACACACTGGCAGGTTGTATATGAATTGACATAATTTTTTTCCTCCAGATGACGGGGGGTCAGGACTGTGGCACATCATGTTAATGTAATTTTTATATAACTGTTCCTCCATGCGTGACATGCCTGTGGCACAGATGACAGCCTGGACTAAACTATTTCAGGCTTCAGTCATACTGAAGTCCTTGGTAGCTCTGCTGCAGAAGCCTCTGGCTGTAATTCCTTATGGAGGAGGTAGAGAATGATTTTTGTCTCCTGCACACACCACTTCTGCTCTCTAAATGGAGCACTACCCTCCAGTCAGGATGTCTCACCTTGAAGAATCACAGTGCAAAATGACAGAAAACTGGTGACTAAAGCAGTTCTCTGATGTACTCTCTGCCGCACACTGACTGGAAATGATGGGCACTACACTGGAGTGACAGATGGGGAGGGGGCTATGATAATATAGATATTACATTCTTATAGTTCACAATGGCGCTTCATGTGTAATAAGATGTCAGTTCTCAGTCCTGGTGTATACTATTTAAAAAATAGACACTTACAGTGACTCCACTTATATAAGGTTAGGGGTAGAATTACAGTTCCCCCAAAGGGATCCAGGCATGTGCACAGCATTGAAGATAATTAAATACAATGTTTACACAAGCTAAGCAATTCAGAATTAATGAGATGAGGCCTAATTAGCAAAATCATACTCCCCAGCCAGGTGAATCAGCATGATATAAGCATGACAGGAGGCACTGAACGTTATGGCACTATGGAAAAAGACATAGGGCAGCAATGTCTGAAGTTGCAACAGCTGGCACTCAAAAGAATTGTTATAGCAAAGTCAAGCTCTGTGTTAGAAAAATATGTATTTAAATATATGTGAAATGCTAGTTTAAAAGCAAGGTAGTTTATAATGCATTTTATTCTATTAATCATATAACAGAAGGGATAAATGCATGTGTAAATGCAAGTAGCTTCTGAAACTGCAGTGTGCTTTGACCCCTGACCTTGGCAGCTGCCAGCTCAGCAAGCTTAATGTTTATGCTTTTCATAAGTGATTATCTGCTGGGTCAGGAAATTAAATGTGTAAACCTTGCGCTCCTTCCTGATAAGATAACTTGTCCTTGTAAATAATGAAATCTTCCTTTCCTGATGGAGTAACTTGCCCTTGTAAGATAAAAACACAGCTGTGTGAGGAAAGTGTAACAGAACAAAGACATGCATTAAAAGACTGAAGCTGCTATTGTATTCGAACTGATATGATACCTTTAAGAAGTAACTTTACAGAAAGACATTATGACTGACCAGCTGGATAGCAAGGCCGTATTGTATCTAAAGGAAAAGTTTTTTTTTAAATGTACTGCATCAGCATTATTAGATGAATAGAATACTGTTAGTAAAAGTGATGTAGATGCCTTGTGACTAACCACGTCAGTAAGGTGGGCATAACTTGAATGCAAACACTATAAAATATTCTGTACTTCCTGCATCATGTCAGACAAAATTCTGTACTTGTATGGTTTTTTGCCTCCTGGTGTACACTAGTAAACTTTTGAATCTGAACCTCCTGTGTATTGAATTATTAATTAACAGTTTGGTCTTTTCGAGACAGAATTCCCTTGGTAAGCTGCAGATCAGAGCGTATTGGTGGTCGAATACTGTGCAGAAGTTACCAAAATGGTTCTTCTAGAATGAAAAGACCTCCGACTGAATTGTCGTGTGTAAAGAAGCTGGCCACTTTCTGATCTGTGGCCGAAGAGTGGAATTTGAACGTTTTCAAAACCAGGAGGCTCAGGTAGGAAGAATTTGCCTTTTTTCTGTTTTAGATCAGGGACTAGGTTACAGTATATTGTTGTCAAGATTTGTTTTTGCAGATCAGGAATAAAAGGAAGTACTGTATATTTTGTCATAGATCAGGGTAACAGAATAAGGTAGACAGTTATTCTAGATAAACTGTAAACAGGAACTAAGAAATTGACATCACGTGATAAAAAAGGGTTACGTAACATTTTCTTTGACATGGGTAATCAGTGCACTAAAACCTCGCGAGATCCGCCCCTAACCAAAGACGCAAAATACATGCAATTACAGCGTGCTGATAATGTTAGGTATTATACGAAATGGGTTAACAAATATGAATTTGATGGTAAACTAGATAAACTTTCACTAGTTAAACTCCTTAAACAGCTTAAATCTGATGCAGGAGGTCAGGGAAAAAAGCAACGCCAACTAGGCATACCTCAAGCACACAGGTGGATTGAGGAAGCAAATCGTAGAGAACAGAAGCTTAAAAATTCAAAAACATTATTTTTAGACAAAGAGGATAATAACTTGGTAATAGCTACAGCTCCTCCTCCTCCCTTGCCCCCTCCCTTACCCTTTTCAGGATATGAAGCGAGTGGACAGGCTGGCCCACCTCCGCGTTATCCTGAAATTTCAGTAAGAACACAACCATTTGTTAGAGATCCTATTGAGACTAGGTCTTGAACACGTAAAACACATAGGGACACAGAATCATACCAGATAGAGAGGAATCTACAGGATGAGAGTGAGGAAGAAATATGCCCACTTATAGAAGTTCCAAATCCTCAGGCAGGACAGGAAGGGCAGGATCCAACACTCTTAGTATATAGACCATGGACACGGAAGACATCCGAAGGCTACTGAGGAATCCCCATGCGAAAGTTAATTTTATGAAATTTTGAGAAGATTTACAAGGCATGAGGTTAAGTTACCACTTGAATGGGGAAGAAGTAGAAAAAGTAGTAAGACAAATTATAGGTCCAGATTGGCACATGATTTGTGGCACCTGGAATCCTCGTAATGCAGAACTTAGGCCACTCCCACATAGTGATGCAGAATTAGACAACAGAGTAAAAGGTCTGACAGACCGAATCTCTGAGAAATGGAAACCTAGAGCAGACTGGACTTGCATTAATCAATGCATACAACAGGAAAATGAGACAATAGATGGATAATATGCTGGATTATTAGAATGTTTTAATAATCATAGCGGTATGTCGGTTCCTGAGAACCAAACGAATGATTCCCCATATGAACAACAATTAAAAAATGCATTTTTGAAAGGTTGCATTGCACCTATTAGTAGCTTCATTACGAAACATATGATAGATCATCGAACAGGGAGGCTACAAGCCTTACTCGAATACGCTAGACATGCTGAGAGACATTTTAATAGCAAAAAGAAAAAGAAGGCGCAAGTCTTCACTGCTGAAGAGAGCTGAAGTATTTGTATTACAGTCAGGTAAAAAGGGCAAGAAGAAGAATGCCCAGGGAAACAAACAGTCTGACAAACGATCAGAAGATTTTGAAGAAAGGAAAAAGAGGTGAATGCTTCAAGTGCAGTAAGAAAGGGCATCTAGCTAGGGACTGTAAACAAAATAAGAAAGCAACGACGGAAGATAAAGGGGATGAGGACTGACTATATGATAGTGAGGATACGTCATATGAAAGTCAGGAATCACCAGTAACAGCTAGAATATTAAAGACAAATGCCAATGTAGTAGAAGGAGTAGAGGAAGTACAAATTGACTTAGATGGAAATGGAAATGAAATTTTAGATTTAGCATTGTTGAGCCTGGAGCTCTACCTAGCAGATACAAAACCGGAAGTGACACCTCTGGTGGAGGGAAGGGAAGTCAAATTCCTGTGTGACTCAGGAGCGTCACGGACTTTGACACACCCCTCCAAGTTACCAGAACATTCCAAATCACCTGATTATATATTAGTAAAAGCAGCAAATGGACAGCTATACAGGGAGCCACTCTCCCATGATATAGCAATAACTGACCCTGTTTCAGGTATGACCCAGAGAAGTAAAATAGTTGTGTCTGCAAAGTGTCCAGTAAACCTATTGGGCAGGGACCTTATGCAGATATTTGGCATAGCAGTAGTTCCAACTGTACAAGGTATGGAGGCACAGAGACAAATGGATACCTTTGTAGTGCGATCAGAGGGTGAAACTTTTTATTGGTACAGCCAGGACCTAGTCACGACTGGTCCAGGGGCAGTGACCGAGGAGCTGATGAACGTAGCCATCAGTAAAGCCCCCTCCCTTGACACTGATCGACAGCATTTGTTACACTGTACTCTATACTACTGTACCACACCAGGACCTGATAGAGAGTATGAGCAAGAACTGTTTAGAAATCGTGCAACTAGATTGGTTTTGCATACTTTGTACTGGGATACTGAGGGGAACAGTGTAGTTAGCTGTTCATTACCTCAAGAATTCCTTGCATTGTATAAATCAAATTGGTTGCCACTTGTCAGCTTGACAAAGAACAAAAGTGTCAAATGGGCAGACTTAGGAGAAAAAGTAACAAGATGGGAGAAACAGGCTGATTTAGAACTGTCAGAACAAGGGATACAAAAACAAAAACTGAATTGGTTGACACAGACACATCCAGCTGTACACTTGCAATCTAGCGAGGACAGCTGATTAGCATTTTTATTAGAAGAAGAAGAAAAGGCCTTATGTGAAATTCCAACAACTCTTTGGTCAACAGGCAAGTCAGATGTAGGACTTATTCGAACAGCAGGACCAGTTACAATTACCCCAAAGTCAACTTTTAGACCACAGAAAAGACAATACCCTTTGAGAAAGGATGCAGAAATAGGAATTAAGCCTATAATAGCAGCATTACTCAAAGAAGGAGTACTGGTAGAATCTCCTGATTCACCATGTAATACACCCCTATTTCCTGTTAAAAAGCAAAGCGGGAATGGCAGATGGTACAAGATTTACAAGCTGTAAATAATGCAGTAATACCTAGAGCACCTACGGTGCCAGACCCACATACTTTGTTAAATGATTTAGAACTGCAACAGAAGTATTTCTCTGTGGTAGATATTAGCAATGCTTTCTTTTCAATGCCTATACATCCTGATAGTCAATATTGGTTTGCATTTACATTTCAGGGTAAAAGGTATACATATACTCGACTACCACAGGGATATTGTGAGAGCCCAACAATTTTTGCACAAGAAATGGCTAGCAACCTGGCAGGATTTACCCACGGGAGATAGTCAAATTCTACTTTATGTAGATGACATCTTGCTAGCAGCCCCCACCCAGCAGCAGTGCAGGGAGGATACTGTAGCATTACTGAAATTTTTAGCAATACAAGGACACAAAGTAAACAAAAGTAAGTTACAACTTTGGAGAAAACAAGTTAGATACTTGCGATATGTAATATCCAATGAAGGTAGAATACTAGATGAGGAAAGAAAAACAGCGATTTTGCAAGCACCCAAGCCAACGACCAAGAAAGAAATGATGTCTTTCTTAGGTACAACTAATTTTTGTCGGAGCTGGATACCAAATTATGCTTTGGAATCTGCTCCACTGACTGATTTGATATATAAGACACCAATGGCAGCACAAGATTTCTTGCAATGGATACCCGAAGCAGAAACGGCTTTCTGCAGGTTGAAGCAGTTGATAGCTTCTTCATTAGTTTTAGGACTTCCAAATTATCACAAACGATTCTTTCAGACCGTAGATTGTAAGCAAGGATATATGACGTCAGTATTGACGCAACAACATGGGGACAAACAACGCCCCATAGCTTACTATTCATCACAGTTAGACCCAGTGGCGCAATCTTTGCCTCACTGTGTACAAGCAGTAGTTGCAGCTGCAATGGTAGTACAGGCTTCGGCCTCAGTGGTGTTATTCCACCCTCTCACATTGAGAGTTCCTCATGCAGTTGCAATAATTTTACTGCAAGAGAAAGTGGCATACCTTTCTCCTGCTATACATCTTTCATGTATGACTATACTGCTGAGCCAACCTCATATGACAATTGAACGATGTACGACATTGAATCCATCAACATTACTTCCAACTCCTGCGGAGGGCACACCACACAGCTGCCTGCAGGAAATTGAACAGTTAGCTTTACCTAGACAAGATCTTACAGATATGCCCTTGGATAATGCCGAGGTGACATATTATGTGGACGGCTCATGCAGAAGGGGTCCTACAGGGAAGAATCTGGTGGGATATGCAGTAGTTACAGACACTGAAATTTTAGAAGCTCAATCCTTACCACACAATTTATCTGCACAAGCAGCCGAATTGATAGCTTTGACGAGAGCATGTACTTTAGCAAAAAACAAGTGTGTGAACATATATACTGATAGTCAGTATGCTTTTTCTACAGTACATGTATTTGCACAACAATGGAAAAATAGAGGAATGATAACATCCAGTGGAAAACCTATTAATCAGGCGCAATTTATTTTGGAGTTATTAGAATCTATTCAGTTACCTACCAAAGTAGCTATTTGTAAATGTGTAGCTCATACAAAACAACAGGATAAGATTTCAAAAGGCAATGCACGAGCTGATGCAGCTGCAAAGCAAGCAGCCTCAGACTCAGAAACTTTATTTTTGAACGAGGAATTACAACCCTCTGAGATTTTAGATTTAGACATGTTAAAAACAATGCAGACACTTACTACAAAAGCAGAAAAACAAAAATGGGTAAAACGAGGTGCAATTCTTGAGAATGGACTGTACATTTCCAAAGAGAAAACAATATTGCCGTCTAATTTATTTAGATATGCAGCTTTGTTGAGCCATGGGCAGCCATGTCTCAACAGGGGGGATGGTACAGTTAGTAAATCGAATATTCCAAACATATGGATACATAAACTACACAAAAAAACTTTGTGCAGCTTGTCATACTTGTAACAAGCACCATGCACAAGGAGCATTTAAAACCAAGCAAGGAAGTTTTCCTATACCACCATACCCATTCCATACTATCTGTATGGATTTCATAGAATTGAATAAATGTGAAGGGAAGAAGTTTTGTTTAGTTATTGTAGACATGTTTTTTAAATGGGTAGAAGCTTTTCCAACCAAAAACCCGGATGCAGCAACAGTGGTGAAAGCCCTGATAAAAGAAGTAATCCCTAGATTTGGCATTCCGGAAAGGATTTATAGTGACAACGGCACACATTTTCTGAACCAGACAATCCACCAGCTTGGGAGATTTTTTGGTATCTCCTTAAAGAACCATTGTGCCTACCACCCACAGTCAGCAGGACTGGTGGAAAGGTACAATGGTACCCTAAAAAGTAAACTTAGGAAGCTAGTAGAGAAGACCCAAAAGAATTGGATATACTGTCTGCCTTTAGCACTGCTGAGTATGAGAACGGTTCCAAATGTAAAGGGTTTGACTCCCTTTGAAATGTTTTTTGGGAGAGCATATTATGTGCCTCAGTGGAAAGCTCTCATGCCTGCAGAGCAGGAGGCTGACAGTTCGTTAGCAGAATATATGAAGAAATTGTTAATGAATAAGTCTGTTTTGCAGTTTAACTCTTTTTCAGATAAGGAACAGACCAGACCGGTAGAAGCAGTCTTGGCCCCAGGGTCGTGGGTTTGGCTGAAAGTGACGAAAAGGAAAAACTGGGCGAGTCCAAAGTGGGAAGGTCCATACCAGGTTCTGTTGGCAATGCGTACTGCAGTCAGAGTAGCTGAGAGGACGTCCTGGGTTCATTTGACGCATTGTAAACCGGTAAAGAACTTTCAACTTGATAAAAACTTTGAGACCGATACACAACCAGACCGAGATGGCCAAAAACAAAGCGAGTAGAAGTTTAGATCAACCCCAGAGATGTTGCATAATCATTTTGTTGTGTGTACATTTATTAACTGTAATTGTGACAATTTTCCTCTTGCTGTGGTTCATCCTACACACAACCACACAAGTGAAAGTGGGAAGGCGTGATGAAACATCTATAGACTGGCATCCAAATTTTAACACATACCCGGCCATGAAACGTGTGTATGCAGAGACTATGAACATTTCAAATTGCTGGGTTTGTACAGCTATACCAACAGCATATGGAGGACTGATAATGTCCGCTGTCCCTTTGGGGATAAATGAGACTTGGGAGAATTTACTTTTTGACACAGGAACTGTGAGATCACAGGACAAAATAGCTTTGTTTTTACCTGTCACACAAAAAGGAGTTGTATGTTTCTATAAAAATGACACCCTCCAGGGGAGCAATTGTAATATAACCATATCTTACCGATGTTATATTAAGAATGGTAATGGCAATACTTTTTGCAATACTAATTATGACTCGTATTTGAACTCATTGAAAACAACTATGAATGACATTCGCAAAAATCCAGTTTTGTTTAAACAATTGTCAGTTATAGATCAGAAAATGTTTCATGCAGGGCTAATGCGTATTAGTATTAAAGTAGAAAACTGTTATTTTATTTGTGGGAAAAAGGCATATAAATGGTTACCTGAGAATTGGTCCGCAGTTGTTTTTGGGTTATCTGGTTCCAGCAATAAGACATACTGTAGAATTACCTTTGGGTAAGATACGGAACGTAAGAGAAACAGCTCGAAAATCTGAAGGTCCAGTTAAGAAACCTGTGAATCCAGTTGGGATGATCGAAGCTGGTTGGAAAGACCATAATTCAGTAAAAGACAAAAGTGAATTGACTCATATGGACTTGAGTGACAGTGTTATATCCTGGGCAGGAATACTCCCAGCATATGGAGCAGTCAAATCGATATGGGAGCTGAGGAAGTTGTTGAAACTTCTCGAAGTAATGAGTAATGCAACTTTTTCTGCCCTAGAATTGGTGACTGATGAACTGAATGCAATGAGAACTGTTGTGCTACAAAATCGGATGGCTCTTGACTTCACCCTAGCGGCGAGAGGTGGTACGTGTGCTCTTATCAAAGAAGAATGCTGTGCTTTCATCCCTGACAATCGCCATGAGATAAATAATCACCTAGAGGTAATTCAGCAAGTATCAGCCATGACTGAACCAGGCCCAAACCCACTGACAGACTTTTTCCAGAATCTATTTGGGGGGTGGGGTTCCATCCTAATGAATATTCTGATTGCCATTTGTGTGGCTATACTCCTAATAGGGGCATGTGTTTGCTGTGGAATTCCCTGCATGAAAAGATTAATCAAAGATTTTGTTGATGTATCTGTTACTAAAACTTTCTACCAAGATATTGAAATTGAAAGATTGATTTCAGAAGACGCTTTTTCTGAAGTATAGATTAAATGACTCACCTAGCTGAAAATCCTGAGTGGGAAAGGCTAGGAGATTAAATGACACTATGCATACTTCAAAATAGAATAAAAAGTATTAATAGGGGGAAAATGTTAGAAAAATATGTATTTAAATATATGTGAAATGCTAGTTTAAAAGCAAGGTAGTTTATAATGCATTTTATTCTATTAATCATATAACAGAAGGGATAAATGCATGTGTAAATGCAAGTAGCTTCTGAAACTGCAGTGTGCTTTGACCCTTGACCCTGGCAGCTGCCAGCTCAGCAAGCTTAATGTTTATGCTTTTCATAAGTGATTATCTGCTGGGTCAGGAAAAAATTAAAAGTGTAAATCTTCCGCTCCTTCCTGGTAAAATAACTTGTCCTTGTAAATAATGAAATCTTCCTTTCCTGATGGAGTACCTTGCCCTTGTAAGATAAAAACACAGCTGTGTGAGAAAGTGTAACAGAACAAAGACATGCATTAAAAGACTGAAGCTGCTATTGTATTCGAACTGATATGAGACCTTTAAGAAGTAACTTTACAGAAAGACATTATGACTGACCAGCTGGATAGCAAGGCCGTATTGTATCTAAAGGAAAAGTTTTTTTAAATGTACTGCATCAGCATTATTAGATGAATAGAATACTGTTAGTAAAAGTGATGTAGATACCTTGTGACTAACCATGTCAGTAAGGTGGGCATAACTTGAATGCAAACACTATAAAATATTCTGTACTTCCTGCATCATGTCAGACAAAATTCTGTACTTGTATGGTTTTTTGCCTCCTGGTGTACACTAGTAAACTTTTGAATCTGAACCTCCTGTGTATTGAATTATTAATTTTATTTAACACTCTGCTTGTAACAAGTAGCAATAAGTATTACCTTTTTACAAGCCCATTTTGTCAAGTATGGCTGCTTTTAACTGCTACTAAACTTCTTGACATAATATGAAATATGTTTGTTACAACTTGTAAGTGCTTTGGGAAGGAGTACTGAGAGGGGACAGCAAGGGTAAAGCAACTGTTTGGTTGAAGCATCATTAAGCATAATGGGATACACATGCATCAGCTCATATTAAGAGAGACGTTCAGCATTATTTATGTTTATAATGTTAATATGTGTAAACCTCACTTTCATTTATACTTCTTATGCTGGGTCATACTTGAACAGGATACTGCTCATTGGTACATTTCACAGGTGATTCTTCATCCAACATCAGCACTGTGGAACTGCATCTGTCTAACGTTGGGGGATCTGCAGCTGCCACTGATGATGGTGGGGATGAGCTTGCACAGTCTGGGAATACAGAGTATGTGTTGGACACAGGGAACATGATCCCTGCATCCCTTACAGAGACCATGGATACATTGTCTATGCCTGCAGACACCCAGGAGATGCACAGCACACAGAAAGGATAGGTTAATGGTGGACAGTATTAATTAAAGAAGTGTGGTTCCCACTAGTAGTCACATGTCAGACTCTGCCCCTAGCACCCATAGGTAGAGAGGTCCATGTAGGGAGTAAGTAATAGTGCTCACTCGAGACATGGTTACCACCACCCCCCTGATGTTGGTACATCACTGGTTGCAACAAAACATATGTATAGGACCATTTTGGAGCACAGGTTAGTGCCATCACCACCATGACAGAGTTAGTGAAGGTGATGCAGGACATGCATGATGGCCTACAAAAATGTGTGTCCCGTAAGTGTAATTGTTTAGATAGACACATTTGCATCACTGCACATGCCATGTCCTCTTAGTCTCTCCTGCCACATCCACAAATGGCAGCCATTGTGATCATGGACAACTACGATCCCTGTCTTGGAGCACTTCCATGGATACATCTGCTGTGGAGTCTACACCCAGGGAAGGACATCCCCATGGTTGAGTTACTTGCAACATTGTCACATCTTGAGCAAACATCACTCACGGTCACTCAGAACACCAGCATCTAGTCAGGGTTGTGATACATGCAGTACAACTCCTGGTAGAGCCAGGGCAGGGATGTGCATGGGATGCTGAAATCTCTGTCATACATGGCCTTGACCATTCCAGTGCATCTCGCTCCAGTGCTACATCTACTACTGAGGCTAGGTCACAGCAGACCCACAGGTAGACCAGCATAGAACTCTGTGCATTTCTCGCACACAAACACACACACTTTCCATGACACTGGCCCTTCACGAGGATGTTTATGCTAAAGCCTCCCCCCAAAACTGACGAGCAACAGCATATTTTACTTTAATAATCCTCAGCAGTCACACATTTCCATGTGTAAATGATGATAACTCGACCTCGCCCTTTCTACTTTGTTACTTGCTTGCCCATGCTCAATGCACAACATCGCCAGCCTGTGCATGGGTAAGCACAGCATGATGTTCATTTTACATGCTTAATTTTTACTACAGTGCATCTGCTTTACTCTGGTCTACTATGTTCTGAAGCTAACTGCAGGTACTGCCTCTTTGCCAGTGTCACTGCATACTGCACCTGTCTCTATCTGGCATGATCATCACCCTACAGCTGGCTTCTCCTCTGATTCGTTGTCTGACTCCATCCCTACTACCAGGGGTGGTGGGAACTGCCCCCATCACCAACACCACTGTAATTGCTTCCTAAGTATGTATACTGTAACACTGTACACACTGACACTATTTTTACATACATGCCAGGGTCATGCTGCAAGGCACCATCGGATGAATCCAGATAGTGAAAGTGTGCCTTTAGCAGCCACAGCACACTTTCAGTAATGGTCCTTGTTTGAGACTGGGCATGGTTGGAACCATTCTCTGTTCGATTGTATGAATTTCGTATGGGAGTCATGAGTCAGGGTTCTAGGATATATCCATCATTACCAACAAGATGTCCCAGGGAGAAGGCATCCCCAGCAAATTGTTCATACAGATCATAGGTGTGTCACATGTGGGAATTGTGATAACCGTCTGGGTGGCCTGCCCTCAAAATTTAGACAATACCATGTTCAATACAGACCAGGTGCAGTTCATGTACCTCCTTCTCAGGTCAGCAAGTAGGCCCCTTTATTTCAATATGAGTAGTACCTATGGCTCTAGTATCTCATGAAGTCTCTCTCTCTCTCTCTCTCTCTCTCTCTCTCTCTCTCTCTCTCTCTCTCTCTCTCTCTCTCTCTCTCTCCTCTGTAGTACTTGGAAACCACAAATGATCCACACATGCTGAAGCATGTTATCAAGAAATGATAGAATATTCTCAAGGCAGATATCTGGGATCTCCCCACTGTGTCCCTGACAGGTCAGTGAAAGGTCACTGTAGCTGTTATATGTAATGTCACAAATGACTTAGTATCCACTAGGAAAGGTACTCCACAACTCCCATCAGGCTGCAGATGAGACCAACATATGTCTGGAATTTCTTGGATGGTGTTCCTATCAACACAGTACCAGTCCACATCGCCAGTGTCATGCAGTCCATGAAACATTAAACATGGTAAAATAACCTGGTTTCTCCACAGGAAATATAGCACACCACTCTGCATAGCAGCCTCTTGCAGATACACATTTATTAAAGTGGAGGCAACCTCCTAACATTCTTACCTGATTGCCTTAGTCTGAACATTACCATCCATCTGAATTTGAATATGTAGCAGGTACAGCCCCATAGCGGGGTATTTATATTTTTATGAATGGCTCTGTCATCCTGTTTTGCTTTATTAGTATACCCAAGATGCTCACTGTAATAATGTTACTCATTACTATGTCATTATACAGCCATTAGCATATATTGCGTCTGATCATCTTGCTTGGCCCAACTTGGCAAAGATCATGTACATGGCCACTGATCACACAAATTCACTTAGCATAATGCAGGAATATTTTTTGAATCAGGCCCTATTATTTTTCTGAAAAAAAACATTTTCCTGTTTTTTCTCTACATTCATTACTATATTTATGATTTTTTATTTTTGTCATGAATGTAGAGCTATTTTTGCCAGACTGTTGCATAAAATGCATTGTTTCTTGCATGCAACAGGCCCTACATGTCTAAAAATAACACCTAAAACTGCTGCACTAAAGCTAGATAATATATATCAGGCACGGCCTTAGGTCAACTGGCACCCTAGGCAAAAGGGCTCCATGGTGCCCCCCACCACACCACCCAGTGCCCCCATCCTGGTCTACCTATACCAAATAAATACTGGAAAAGCACCCCTACTAGAGCGGTGCCCCGGCCGCCTAGTTGACCTATGCCTGTGGCTGGCTATGAGGAGGTTTCAAGTCGCTGAATACTGAGCTACTACCAGAGAATGACAACCTTTTACCCTCTGTTTCCTTAGACATGAACTTTGAGCAATTTCTTCTTTCAAAATCACTCTGTAAACATACTGTTCTTGAAATGTTTCCTGAAACTTTAAACTCATTAAAACATAATGTCATGTCTGTTAATTTTCTATTGATCAGCACAACTGGTATGTTAAAATACAATATAGCATCTAGTTAGTATAGTTTTTAAGGAACATTTTGTTCTTGTGAGTTCATTACAGGTTGATTTTACCCAGAAATGTTCTTAAAAAAATAAATAAAAAAAAACAATCACAACTTTAAGAATGAAAGCTAGTGTGACTCTTGCTTCATCAGGTAATAAAACTGTGTTGGCCGTGATTTATCATTCTTTAAATCTGTGTCATGTTTGTGCAATATGAATCCAAGAAATACAGGCCCAGAGTTGTGTCAGTTGAAGCCTGAGGGATGATACCATGCCTTATGCCTACTCTTTTACAGTACCCTTATCCACACCATTTATGTTGTCCACTGCTTTCGCCACTGTGCACATCTGCTCTCTGGCCACATCTTATTTTGTTACTGCAGATTAGACAGTACAGAAAAACACAAACAAAATGTTTACAGCATTAAAAACTGACTACTGATATGCAGGATGTTTGTTCAATTATGTTGTTCTAATCATATAACTGTAAAACTGCATTTTGGTGCCAGTCAGGATGTGTTGCTTCAGAAATCATAATACTGTTCAGAAATTATTCTTTAGAGATATAATAGCAAGCAAAGACTGAAATCAGACTGCTCTTACTTGATCAATTGTTTTATTTATGTATTTATTTTTGATAAATATTTATCATGTCCAGACCATATTTGTTTCATATACTATAGTTAGTGCAATTAATACATATACATTATTTCAGATGCCTGCAGGAATATTAGTCTGTGTTGCACATATTCTCCCTATACCAAAGGCATCTTGCTTTCTCATTGTTAAGCATTAGTTTAAAGCTTGGCGATAACCAATCTGCTTGAAGAATGACTTCTTTTATAATGTACGTGAAGAACTTTTGCTTATCATAGTCTTAGTTAACTTGGATCTCCAGAAATGTTTCCATAAAAATACACATATTACTTACACAGCCATCTGATTTTGTGTAAACAAGTGTTACATGCTTTGTATTCACTAAAACCAGAACATCGTCTTCCATGCGGCGCTATGTCGTTTACTACCATTAAAAAACTATGCCAGACCACGCCTGCTTCTTCTTGCTGCTCTTTTCTGATTGGAATCAGAACTGCTGAATTGTGCAACATACCTTGATTTTTTTTTTTGTCTTTGCAATTTTCAGACCAGTATGAATAGAGTAACATTTTGTGTAATGGTATTGTTGCTTAGAATTCACAAGTGTTTTGTATCCATCCAAGTGGTAAATGAAAAGCCTAGGACACCTCACTGTGAATCATGATTCATGAATGCCCCCTTTCCAGAGGCTCATCAGAATACTGTCTTTATTGCAGATGGGCATCCTGACTGCTGGAGATGTAAGAATGTTGACAACATTTTAACAGTAATACACAGAATAGCATTCCCCTCAACATCATTTGGAGTCACCCATGACCCACAGCCAGATTACTATGACTGAAATCTGAGTAACTCCTACACCCTTTCCATCCAGAATGGCAGAGATCATATTCCTCCCAAAAAAAAAAAACAGCAGCAAAGCAGTAAAAGCAAAAAATACTACAATGTATAAAGTCATATCCTAAAATCATATTCCTTCCAACCTGTCAGGTTGTTAGCAACCAGTCTTCAACAATTCCGTTGTCTGATGTGATGGAGTCTCCACATCAGATTTTTCTTACAGACTGAACTATGATTCATTCCTCACATATTCCTCCACAGCAGCCTACCTGCTCTATTAGTAGCTGATGTGTACATTTTACCCTGTCCTACATACTCTAGCCTTCTCATCTCCACACACAGTTGAGCTGAACATACAATTTACATTAATACCAAAAGTTTTTTATTTTTTGTAAAGTTAGATATTCAGTAAGTTAACTAGCTAGCTAGTTATATTTGGCTTTCAAGTGTTGTCCATAATAATTGCATCATTTCTCCAATCTACAGTAGTCGGACCACTCCTCCTTTAATACTGAAAGTAAGAGACCACCTAGTCATAATGATGGCTTCCTTCATTCCCACCTTTCTGTGATACTGTCCCTGCAAAACATACATCTGAAGTGTCCAGAATTTTGCAGAATGCCCACACTTTCTACTTATATTATGGCATGCTCCTCATAAAATTTATGGTTTTCTGTCAAATTATTGAGGATTGTAGTCAGTAAATAATGAAAAGACATTTGCATATAAAACTTCATATTCTTTAAAAAATGTATGTTAATGCAAAACTCATTCTAGCTACTTTGATGTTTATAAAAGTACTTTTTAAAACCTGTTCCTATATTTGTGAGCCTTTGTCCCTCCAGTATGTTGGCTTTGTCCCTGATTTGTGCTATAAGCGATTGATATATATGCTATTAAAACACTGGAATCCATGAGATTTGGGGAGTTATTACATGTTCAACTTTAATAAAGCCTGTAGTGGTGAAGCTACATGATGAGAAAGCCACAGAGTCGGCAAAAGACTTAGGATGAGCACTCCTAACCCCCTGTATAGACCTTTATATATAGATTTGTGGATTGATTTATGGATATTCCAAGGCCACTAAGTTTTGTGACCATTTATGCCTTGCTAGTACCTCTCACAGACCATACCTCCTTTCTCCAGGAGGGCCATATCAGTCAGTCCCAGAGTAAGTTTGTGTACCACCATCCATATACTTATATCTTGTGGAGACCCATCCATAATGCCCATATACTCTTTTCAAGCCAGATGCTTCTCAAGGTACCAGATGACTATCCTAGGCACATTTATTTACATATTTTGTTAAACTGCTAGGTGCACTAATCACAAGTCATAAATATATCTTTAGAGCTGTGATCCACATAATCAGAATATCGAAGGATTACAAAACATTGCAGAGGAAGGAAAAGTATTGTGCCAGCTTAAACATTTTGCTTATTCAAAAATGATTTATGCAGCTCTGCCCATGTATCTCAGCTGTTTTTGCTTTTGCAGAATGTTACTGATTTTGCTTACAATTTTTTTCATGTCCCTTGTAATGTTTTTGATTTCTGGAAAACCAGTGAGGATTACAGTCAGACAATAATGCCAGAAATTAGAGTTTGAAACCTAGTACTGAGAAATGTAGTTTTCCAGCCTTCTTACGGAATAACAAACTAGAAAAAAAGGGAAGCTAGTTGTACAGGACCGATATTGACATTAGAGTTCCATACATTTGTTCAGAAATTGTATTTTAATACAATACCTGCTGTTCTATTACCTTTTGAAGTGACTTAGAGTAGTATTTAAACATTGCTTGGGCCTTTGTCCTCCCGTGACTTTTGTCTTTGTCCTGAATTCTTGAGCAAAGAATTTGAGAGTTATTACGCCCTGTCACTCCATTGAATTGATCATATTGACAAAACACCGCAAGGTATACTCCTTGTCAAGACAATCTGAAGAAAGAAACTGCAAGGAACCACCATGAAAAGTAAAAAAGTTTTAATGTTGAACGAGCGCTTTCACGCACACACAGGTGCGCTTCATCAGGTTACAATTAGACAAAAAAGGCTCTCTACTTATATACTAAAAACAAATATCAATTAAACAATTAATCAGACAATAATGATATAATTGACTCTATAGTCATCCCACAATTTAAAAAGACAAGCTCAGAGTATCGTATGATACCCTTTCTCAAGAATGTAAGCTCAGTTAACCAAAGTCGATAATAACATGTTTTATAAAAATCATCTATAAAAAACTATTTATGTAAAAACATGTGTAGTAGTATGTAAGTCACATACACTCTCAAAAATTATTATCCTATGCATCATTTATGCGACAAAATAGCAAAATTTCATCAATCCGTATGTCACTATAGATCGAAAACAACATCTGCTAACCTAGTCAACATAAGCAGATGTATTAATTAATCAGAACTTTAACATAATGCTTTTTGTCCTTTGGTAAAGACCCCAGCAAATCATAATCTGCTGCTCAGCCAGGAAAATGTTGACCGAGTAAAACAACCATATTTCATAAAAGGTAATAAACCATAAGGTTTGGTTAAAATTAAAATTAAAATTATTCCATCGCTCGCATCAGCATATTCAATTATCTTAAAGACATATTAAAACAACAAAAAGATGTAAAATAATATGGCTATATTCACATATGCCCAATATCAATAAATTATGCAATAAGCATCATTGATAGATAAATCAAAATTAGTTAAATTCAGGAATGTTAAAAATGCATCATATTAAAACAAGGCATCGACAAATATTTAGAGTATAAATTTATACTCATTATTTTATGTGTTTATCTAATTTGGTAATGCGCGCCTCAACCAACATCATTTTCATTAGAACTGCTTGAACTCCTACAAAAATTTAATGATAAGGCTGCTACAGTAAATTATGCTATCTACATATCAATATATGCATAATTATACATATATATTTTTTTTTTTATAACAAGGGAAGCTAGTTGTACAGGACCGATATTGACATTAGAGTTCCATACATTTGTTCAGAAATTGTATTTTAATACAATACCTGCTGTTCTATTACCTTTTGAAGTGACTTAGAGTAGTATTTAAACATTGCTTGGGCCTTTGTCCTCCCGTGACTTTTGTCTTTGTCCTGAATTCTTGAGCAAAGAATTTGAGAGTTATTACGTCCTGTCACTCCATTGAATTGATCATATTGACAAAACACCGCAAGGTATACTCCTTGTCAAGACAATGTGATGATGCCTGCAAATATGCACACAGCAATGAATACTGTGATAATCACAGCTGTCCTGCAGTTTGACCCATAGGTTTAAGACTATATGCTGCTACATCTAGACCCTGCACCAGTTTTTGGGTTGATTCGCACAGGCACAATTTATCTACTGTGTGACTCTGAGTGAATCCCTTAAACAGGCATTGATCTTGGGTCAGCCATTAAAAGGGATGGCATGTCTGGTGGACTTACCTTTTTAATAAATGTAGTTATTATTATTATTATTAAGCAGCAAGGGTACATCTCCTACACACTATGTAGCTCCATCCCTATGAGAGATGATTTTTTTGTCTTATTTAAAGTACTGATCATCACATACCATGAAGCAAAATATGCTAAGGATGTCAGTAGTGTGTTCAGATGCACTAGAATGTAAGTGTATTTAACCCATAGAAATGTGTGGAGGTAAACATATTCTGTATTAAAAAATATCATACTGCCACAACATCTTTACACAAAAATGTAAAACTGCAGAATACAAGATCCATGCTCAAGTTCTTACAGTATTAATGTTTTCAGTAGATAATCATGTTTACATGGTTTAGGAAAACATATCACTTAATGCCTTCCTTGCAGACCAAAGTTAACTCTAACAGTGATGGAATCACCTTTCTCAGGGATGTATTTATTTTGATTTTTATTTCTCTTGTACATAAGTACCTGTGGAGTGTGGAGAGTATGTGGTTTAGTTCTATGAATGTCACAGTGGTTAAAATATCCGACAAACAGATATTATTCAAAACCTAGTCCTTCTGCTGAAGGACGCCATGATAACATAACAGAACTCCAGCATCTTACTCTGCTGAGATTAGTTACCAAAACTTAGTCGGATATTATTGTCAGTTGTAGCATGTTAGTTAACTATCTCATTAATTCTGAGTAAGAGGCAGCCATGAAAAATAATAGATCAAGAACCAATGATCACACCAACAGCACTACTAGACAGGGGCCAAGGGTACTAGCTGCTAGTACAAGAGTCTAGGGAACTACTAAAGGGGCGGTGAATACCGCACAACCTGGCTGGGCTAATATATGCCTTCGGGCAGATAGCCCGGTACCAACCTATGAACCTATAATGACCAATGAATCTGCTGCATCAGACAAGATGTGAGTTATAGCAGTTTGTGTATTTTATTAGCTTATTTAGTCTGTATGTAGCACTATGGTTAACTAATGCACACACAAACTTAGAAAAACCTGCTTAACATAATAATAATAATAATAATAATAATGTTTCAAGGCGAAATAACCAGACAGATCTGAATGTGAGTTTACACCTACATTGTCATTCATTGAACAGTCATTCTAGAACTGAACAGTTGCCAGTGCATAATTGAAAGGTTCATGCATACATTAACTAGGAAGCTTCACTTGGCCTAAGTTTGACATTGTTTGCAACTTATCTTGTATAAACAATATGTGTCATTCATAATACATACTGTAAATATATAACTTTAAACTTTACATCTACAAAAGCTTACATTTCTAACTATAGCCTCTAAGGACTGAAACGTGCTTTTTTTCAGAAATTTAGGAACTTTTACTGGATTTTTTAATACTCAATAAAGTGTGATATTCACCAATAATGCATACATATATGTCTATAAACAACAAAGTTGAAGAATTTGAGTACTTTCAAACTCTCAACTACGGTAGAAATGATAATTCACAAATGGCAGTACATACAATTATAAACCATAGCAACAGTGTGTAAACCATCTTAAAAAGATGTTACTATTTCAGGCCTGAGTTGGCACAGGCTTAAAATAAAACACCTCATCTGATGGCACAAGATTGTGCTTATTCTCTCAGTTACTGCACTATTCTGTCCTGCAGTAATGTCACCACAATATTCTAGACTTATCTCCAGGATTTAATAAAATCTGTGTAGGCATGGTGTAAAGCCTACATGAAATGTTACCATGTCCGTGTACACAGTTCCCCCTCGGCATCATGACATGCATATTAATCATGGTGCATTGCCAAGGAAGAGCCATGGAACACGATTATTGAAGCAGTGTAGTGAGTATAGTGCCAACTGTGCCCACAGATGAGTAAGACACTCCCTGCACTGTTCAATTGTATTATGTCAATGTTTAATTTATTGTTTTAAGTGGAGTTTTTTTTTTTCTTTTTTTTTCCAAAAAAAAGGATGTTTGTGCGGTGTGAGGCGGAGCGCAGCAATGCTAAGTGGTGCCGAGACACCTGCCAGACATATAAAAATAGAAACCAGATACAATTAATTATTTAATTAAAGGTAACGTTTAAGCATAGCTGAGCGGCTTTGCGAGGCATGGCACAATGCTCAGCAGTGTTTATAGTTAGCTCAGAGGTATATGCAAATGTATAACCAAATTCCACATATCCTGATAGCTAAATGGGTAGAGGTACAGCCTTATGAGCAATAGCTGCAGGGTTTGAATACATGGAAGGGAAAATAAACATTTATTTTTGAAATATAAATTATATCAGTTATTTTTAAATTCTGGCCCACTGCACTCTGCTAAGCTCTGCTAAGACCTGTTAAGACCTGCTAAGCACTGCATAAGCACAATAATGGCTGAAAATGTTTATGCACTACTCGGCTCTGTTTGGCTGATTTGTGCACTGCTAGGTACTCCTAAGCACACAGGTCCTCAAGTTTTCTCACTGCTCAGCTCAGCTCTGCTGGCTTGCATGCTGCTAAGCAATGTGCCACATTATTAAATGTTGCCCAATGGCATAAGGGTGGGAAAATAGGCTATATTAAGCCCAATAACTGGGAATACAGCATTATCTGTTGGAGTTTTGTCTCTGAAGGATAATATGGCAGGTGTTGATGAGGGTTCATGCTTTCAGTCACAGCATTGGGGCATTCTGGAGTCCAGGTCGGGCTCCTAGTAAAAAGACATGAAAACTGACTTCTGCATGAGGGTTACCAGGGCACAGAGTGCAAGGTGGAGGCCTGAGGCCAGCTGGCAAGAGAACTCACCAGTGCAACTGGTGTCCCCCACACAGGTGAACAGTGTCATCACCACAATGATGATCTGAGGAGATGAAAGAGGGGTTTCTTGGACACCTGAGTCCAAGAATTTCAGGCAGGGAATGTCCCACATGTACGTAAGTACTTTTATCTCTGTTTCACCAATATCTAATCTGAATGCTTGCTAAACTGGTATGCATAATGGTGTGCTTCTCTCCCAACAGCTGCAGAGGAGTGGGCTCATAACCTCAAGGTGCATGTCAGGTGCTTAGCCAGGTTGCGCCATGAGTGTGGTGAGTATGAATGCATTATGCTAACTGTAGTGAAATAAGCAAGAAAGAGTAAAGCATTAACTGCAATAAAGTTTGTACAGTAAAGTTTGCATTGCAATAAATGTGGACTTAGAGCTCTAATTCAATAAATGAATGGTGCCAACTGTAGTGCAATGAAAACAAGAAGCAATATCATTACCTGCATTAAAAATACATACAATAAAGTCTGTAGTGCAATAACTGTGGAAGTAGAGCTGTATTGCAAGACCTGAATAATGACAACTGTTGCCCAATAAAAACTCAAAACAGTACCAGAAACTGCATTAAATTATAGTAACCACACAAAAGGAAAGTGCTGTATAAAACCAAAAACTCAGTGCATCAGAACTACGATATTACCATAAAGCACCAGCAGGCAAAATCTTCACGAAAATTTAATGTAGCAGCAATAAAGGTAATCCAAAGTACATTAACGCCAGAATGATATACAATATGTTTTCATCTCTTAAGTTCTTCAGATGTCATTACAAGCATCCAACTTGTTTAAATACCTTCAAATCCACCAATAAAAACTGCTGCCTGTGTTAAACTCCCGTACTTTAAAATCAAAGTTTAAAATGTATATATTTTAATATAATAGTACATTTCATATCCCAAAATCACATTATAAACACAATATATTAAAACCTTTTAATAAATAAATTGATTCTAAAATATCCATATCTGTAAATAAAATGTTAATATATCTTTCTTTGTAAGAGCTCCCTCTGGTGTTAAATGTTGAAAAACAGGTAAAACACAATAAATAGTACAAAAAAAATTAAAAAATGCAATTAAAGCATTGTATTGTGTGTATAAAATTTACTGTTATTAAAACAATTAATTATTAGAGCCTAGCTGCCCTTAATTTAAAGTCTGTAGTGCAATAAATGTGGTAGTAGAGCTGTATTGCAAGACCTGAATAATGACAACTGTTGCCCAATAAAAAATCAAAACAGTACCAGAAACTGCATTAAATTATATACAATAAAGTTTGAAGTGCAATAAGTGTGGAATTAGAGCTGTTAGTCAAGACATGAATAACGCCAACTGTTCTGCAATAACAAATGAACCAATACCAATAACACCAAGGTAACTTGTGTACATCAGGATTGTCTTGATTTAATGACTGCAGTAAAGCTGTATGCATTCAGGCTGTAAGGTAAGGTGCTGCAGTCAAGTATAATACTGTAATAGCTGTAGAATGCAAATATAATGGTAGCCAAATGTCTTATTTAACACATACAGTACCGTTCAAGGCTGTTTCTAGGCCAATATTGTTCACATAATGCTATGTTACCCACAAATAGCAGGTAAGAAAGGTATATGAGTGAGGTAGCCTACTCCATGATCTGAAATCGTTTGCTGACTTTACAGATATTTCAAACCAATAACAATATATTGTGTACACCTACATTCTCTATACTATTGTATAGATTACCTACTATCTGTCATGCTTGTGTGTTCTCCAATCACTGCAGTCTAGTATACAACTGCAGTACTACTACCAGTTCCAGATGAGCTCTAGGTTAAGATCAGTCAGTTAGCAGTCAGTAATGATTCAAGAGCTCAGTTTGTTAAATGCTCTGTCTGTAGCACATTTTGCCACACACAGATCAGGGTTCGAATCCAGTGCTATGTATCACTAAATATTACAGTATCAGTCACTTAATGTTTACAGATTCTCTCTCCACAGAAATTACAGGTAAATGGGTGAGTAAATAATTGTGTGTTTAGATGTCACAGACCGTTAAAATCATTGGCAAGAATATGAAAGTACAGCATAACATAAAGGAAATAAAATTAAAAAAATGTGTAATCTTGGTATGGCAGTATGCTTGGAGTGTCTGTGCAAAGATGATGCAGCCAATTCATACATTCTATTCAGATGTCCTCTGCAGTCAATGCTACTGGGTTTTACCCCCATGCCTGCCAAGCAATGCATGATAGTTGCTTACTTTCTGTACTGTACACATACATGTCGGTCAAGGGTCACAGTGTCATGTAATGTAATTCGTAGTGCGTAATCCATCTGTCACAGGATTACCATTGGAATGATTACCTAAATTGCAAAGTATCACTACATCAGCCCACAGTACACCTTGATAGTTATATAGGTACACCTGATGTGCCAGTGTTCTGTGTAGCTTTGTACATGCAGTTGTTACTGCTTGGCCCATACTGTCCCATGCAAATAGCTTGCGAGGTATGTACATGCTACAGCAGCTATAGGGGACTTGTACACATAAAGAAAGGACAGACCCGAAGAGTAGATAGTATTACCATTGTCAAGTAAATAACCTATAATGGTACTAATGGATTGTTTTTCTCTCTATCTCCCCACCCCTTATCTTTATTTATTTGTCATTGTTATCCATTGGTTATGGTTTACTATTCACATATGCTGTTAAACTACCTGCATTTTGGGGCATGTGTATTATTATTATTATTGTTATATATTATAATGGCTGCATATTAGCATATCTTGTTGAATTACCTATTTTGTTAGCCTTATGCTGCAAATGTTACTGGCATGCTGTTAACATACTGACTGTTCTGTCATGTATTGTTGTGCTTCACATACTATGCATTGATATGTAATTGGGTTATTTCCACTGTTCTGGCATGCTGTTATTACTAACAATGTTTTGTTCATAACTAACCTATAGTGATAGTTGTACCACCATCACCACAGCACATCAGTAGGCTGGTTACACCTACCTTGCATCAACTGGCTGTGACACTGGGTTCTAACCTGTCTCTGACCCAGGCCAGTGGTGCCCCCTTGGCTGCACCTACACCACCTGCAAGGTCAGGTGGGACTGCCTCGGGGGATGGGATCAGGCCTTGTCCTGGGAGCAGTGGCAGAGGAGCTGCAGTCACCCAACAGGAACTGCCAGTTATGGTGTGCAGGATCATTCATTGGACCTATGAATGTTGCCTGCGCTAGACTGAGGGCACACTGGCCCACCTGGTGGGCAGGCTGGCCCTAGTGCCCAGCATCCAGCACATCCACCTTCAGGGCAGTGAAGTAGCAGTGTTGACTGCCCATGGGTGGGAATGTCAGTCATGCTGCTGCTGTCTGGAAGCACATGCGACTCTGAATCCACAACAGTCTCTCCATCCAAGGTGTTTATCCCCTCTTCTGTGTCACACACCACCCCTGTCTGCTGTCTTGTCTGTCTGTTGTTAGATCCTCTCCTACCCATCTTACCTCCCCAAATGTACCAATGTCCCTTCCCCAACATTCCACTCTCTCCTAAAAAAAAAAAAATGGGCACCTGTCCCACAAAAAATTTTCACCCCATCCATAGCTCTCAATTTTGCATATGTGTCCAATGGACACAACTAATTTGGTCCAATTGGTTTGACAACACATTTATGTTGTCCTCACCCCTCTCTCTGAGATTTGAGAATGCAAATTCATCTACAAAACCTGTCAAAATGCACAGCTGTTGCAGTACAAGAAAATGATAGCTATGGTTCTTTCCTACACCCATCCTGCACATCCCCACTTGCTTTTCACATTGCTCTTCCCTCTGCCTGCCCCCATTTTCACCGCTTTCCTATCACCTCCTTTTTCTTTTCTTTATATTTTTTAGTGCGGGTTTGCGTGGGGTTTCTTAGATCAGCTTAAATGAGCTTTAATGTCTATATGTGTCTATTACATTGTAACTCACATTTAGAAAATAAACACCTATGCCAAGTGTCAAGCCCAGGCCCCTCTCAAATATAGCGCACTGCATTAACCCACTGTCTACACAGGCTTTACATTAAATAGGTTTTTCCAACAAAATATACTGCTTGCTACTTACAGACATTACGCATGTAACTGAAATAAAAAAAAAATGTATGTGAAAACTGGGACTGTACCCTGGACTCTTGTGCAGTAATAAACAATAATGAAGACATACTAATGGATGTAAGTGGGGCCTGTGATAGCAGATATATGTGCCCTTTTATCTGAAACCTGTGGAAAGGCACCTGCTAAGGCAGCAATGGCAAAGTACATGTATAACTGGGACCCTGGAACAGAAATACAACCATATAAAGCCATGCACATACTCGTGGATGTAAGAATATTTCTCGCAGCCTGTATGTGTGCACATATATCCTGCAAGTATGCGCACTTTTGCAGTGTCTCAGTAGCTCAGTCTGTTAAATGACTTGTATGTAGTACATTTTGCCACACACAGTCCTGGGTTCAAATCCAGTGTTGTGTCACACTTCAATTATATTATTGTAAAGACAGCAAGTAATGACTGAGTCATGCAGTCTTAGTCGTACTCCCCACAGGCTATTAGTCACACTGTTGCATAACACATGTACCTTAAGCACATGCCCCAATTGTACTGTATAGAATACCCTTGCCCTGGCTCTGCCATAATGACAGAGCTGACACAGTTACATATACAGCTTGCTGTCCAACAAAGTGTTCAGACTCCCCCTATGTGTTGTAGGCTGCGACTGCAGCATACACATCTGTATGTAAAAGTAGCTGCTACAGACCTACCATACCTCCCAACCCCCTAGAACAAGGGATCCGGACACATTCATACTTAATGGGAGGGGTGGGTCAAAGGCCCAGAGATAGGGACATGTTTAACAGTTTGCCCCTACAAAGATAGTAAGTTGATAGAATAACAGCTATTGCAGTAGCATGCATAGTCTGATGGGTATGAAGTGTGACACACACATGTGTCTCTTCGCTTACCGTCTTCAGCCTACAATGATTGCCAGTGCACTGCCAGATGACCACAATGGTATGGGACACTGACCACACACACATGAGGCAAAACTGTGAACATACTTCATAAATCTCTACAGTGGACAGTGTTTGTACCTACCCTCTGCAATGCTGTAGTCTCCACACCTCAGTAATGTCCATCTCAAAAACTAAGACAAGGGCCAAAGCCTACATCAAGGCTTTATATATTGCACTGTGGTGGCATGTCATTGGCTAATGATAGTGTAATACAGCTGTTTTGGCTGCAATTAGCAATTCTGAGCCACAGATTGGTGCAGAGGCAATTAGCTGCTAATGAGTAGTACCTTAAAAAGACAAGCAGATGGTTATGGGGAACAGGTCTGTATGAGACTTAACAAATACACACAATGTATTATCAAAAAATTATTGGAAGCAAAGTTCAGCAAAGGAGTCCTGCACTCCACCAGGTAAGTAATAGGTTTCTCCATATACCAGGATGCAGATGGGAGGATGGAGGTATGGGGAATATGGATTACAGCAGTAAGCCTGTCTTATATCTATGGTAATGACATGTCATTGATACTCTCCTGTCCTACACCTACACGCATGCCTCTCATCTGTCTCTGATTTCAATCACATCTCAGCTTTGTCCCTGTCAATCCCACCTAAAAGGATTGGCTGTTGTAGGAAAGCTAGTGGATTAGACGTACTACATAGTGACAATAAGGGAGGGTGTACACCCCTATAACATCAAACAATTAACGGTAATTCACCTCCTCGCATTCTGTCCATGTCTCACATAATTAGTTCTAACATTGTAAAACAGACCCTGAATGTCCCTGATGTTCTCTGGGTAAGTCCTCGTGTTTGGCTGAGAGCTACGCCTAACATACCTGTCAACCTCCTACAGCAAGAACTCAGTACATAGCCATAATTAATGGGGAGACAAAGGCCCAAACTCAGCAACAGTGTTTATGGATTGCTAGTACAAAGTAGAACATGATAGACTAAACTGATATTGCTGTAGAACAACTGCATTCTGAAGGGTATGATATGTAAAAGTCAGATGTCTGTCTTTATTTTCTGACATCAACCATCAATGATTGACCAACCATTCATCAGATATCCACAAGTTTGTATGTAAATGACCAAGACTATGGTAAACATCTTGACAGTCTGCAAACATCTGTATAGTTGAGAGGTATGATGCCTACAGGGAACATATACTACAGCAGATTTGCATTGTTGTCTGTCACTGTGGCACACTGGTATTGTTGGACTGTCCCCATATAGTTGTAATAGCACACTGCTATTTGTGCCACAGTGGCTGCATGACATATTAGTGGTAGTTTGCCCATAATGGACTCACCACAGTAGACTGCAGTGATGGATGCAGGAACATAAAGCAGAATCTGTCACAGAACATAGGGACATACCCCAGTATTGCTACTATCTTGGTGATAACCCCACACTTACTGTGTTTATGACATGTGAGGGAGCAGTGGATAGTGCAGGCTGTTATGGGTGTGCTGGATCTGTACATAGTGGATGTCCATGTACTGGTCCTGTAATATGTTCCCCTATTGTTGTCTTTCAGGAACCATGTACCATAGGAGACACACACCCTTCTCAACTGCGGAGAATGACATTATACTGGATGGACTGAGACATCACCATCAGATTTTGCTGTCAAGGACAAGATACGGGAACAGTGGGTGGTGTTGTGGGCAGACCTTGTGTGGACTGTCAATAAGATTGGCCAACTGGACAGGACCTATGAGCAGTTCTGACACCGGGCCACAGATATGGTGCATTCTGCATAACAAAGAGCAGCTGCTGTTGCCAGGGATCATGCTGACACTAGTGGAGGGCCTGTGATGGAACAACCACTCTCAGCCACAGAGGAATTCCTGGTGAACCTAGGAACAACCAACATCTCCCGGGCATCCATCGCACCACACATTGTGGAGGTGGGTGCCACAGTGCCCAAAGGAGAGGAGAATCCAGGTAAGCTTAATGTGTTCAGCAGTGTAATACTGTATCAGTCATTGTGGCAGTCTGTACATACCCATACATGGGTGCCAGGTCTATCTGCATTGGGGGGAGTTGGGTTTTATGCTCAGTTTTGCACACATACTCAGAATGTCATCAATATAGCCATTATCACAGTAGCCACTGTACATGTGGATATATGCACATATTGCATTAGGGGGAGTTGGGTTTTATGCTCAGTTGTGCACACATACTCAGAATGTCATCAATATAGCCATTATCACAGTAGCCACTCTACATGTGGATATATGCACATATTACCTTGTAGTGCTGCAAAAGTTGGTGGTGCTGACAATAACCTTCCCTCACCTTTTCATAGGTCCATCAGGTGTGGCCCATGTCAGTGGTCCTGTACCTGGTAGGTCTGATACTGTTGTTTTAAGGATCATATATACCCTACGAAAGATAAGGGCTAACATTTTGCCTATGTACAACTGTTGTGATTAGCCAGAGTAGGATATTTGTATGCTCCATTCTGGAACAGTTAACTACAACACATAGACTGGGTAATCACAGGTCTGTAATTGTACAAATGTTTGCATTTATAGTTATGAGTGACTATGCAACCTGTTATACATGAGGCAAGCACTTCAAGTTGCCTCTTCAAACACAACAGGGAGATGGTACATACCTGAGTCAGTGAAACTACTACTGGCATATCTTTCTCAATATAGGTGTACTGGGTTTTATGTTTATATCTATCACATACACTGTCATATTGCATACCTTACAGGTGTATTGTACTGGCAATGTTAACTGGATGCAGCTGAAGTGCATGTTATAATAAGTATGACTTGTCTGTGTATGTTGTGAGTTTGTCTGTTGTGCATGGGAGTAGAGGTGTGAAGATGTGGAACTTGTAATGCAGTTGTGGATCCTCATCTGTATGAGTCCGTGTGGATTATCATACATAATAGTGTAGGTAGTAATATACTGCTGTTGTTTTGCTTCTCACAGATGACTGTGGGGGTTGGAGTCTGTCCCATTCACAACCTGATGTCAATGTCTCATTGGATGCTGATGATGATGGTGGCCATAATGAAGCACAGGGAGGGTTGTCAGTGGGTGAACTGTCACCACACACAGTCAGTATACCCACACATACCCAGTCCCCAGAGGGCACAGCTATTGAATAGTCAGAGGGCAGCAACATGAACAGGGAGGATTGACAGGGGTGTTCATAGGAGGACTGCTGTCCATCCATCATCTGTTACAGGTGTCACATCACAGGTCACTTGCCACATGCTTTGGTCCATCATGAAGGCCCAGGCACATTCTGAATGCAACACTAGATGGATGCTTAGAGTTATGGATGCAGCACAGTCTGACATCCTTGACTGCCTTCACTGCATTGGGGACACCCTGGATTGGTTTGCTGCTGTCATGGATAGATGGTGGTATGAGACAGTGTCTGTCTTTGACTGCACAATGTCTGTGCTGGAGCATCTGGTTGGAGCTGGGCTTCGGACATGTGGATGAAGGTCAGCAACACCATATTCTGGGAGTCCACGTGGCCATGCACAGTCATGCTCCTGTAGTGACATTACCTACGGTGGTACAGAGGAAAGTGTGTTGTCTATACCATGACATGGCATGCCATGAGCACATGGTCCTGAGGGTTCCAGTAGGGGACACAGCCCCAGCATTTTGCATCACCATCATGTACTAGCACCGCATCTGACCTTGGACATGGTGGTGCCAGTTCTACCCCTGCTCAGCCAGTTCATGTGTTTGTGGCTGGAGACGGTGAACTGTCCACTCTACCATGTACAATCCACAGCTGTCCAACATACACACATGTAGGACTAGCACTGGGCTTGACTGTGTGCATGCATACACTCAAAAACCACTGTCACATGCAGGTCACCAACAGATACACACAACACCTCTCCATGGCCCATCTAACCTGCACCCCTTCCTGACTCACATGCATGCTGTCACCTGTTTGGCACAACCTAGGACTCTGGCACCCCCACACAACACCCTGTGCATGTGATGATACCAGTGCCACATCCTGCCATCCATGCCATCAATGCAGGGAAATGCAAATATTTGTCGGATGCACAGAATGACCATATTACTTTACATGTATTTGTGTAGTGAAATATTGTTTTGCCATGGTACTTGTGGGCCACTACAGGTATTGTATGCTGGCATGTGTCATGACTACACATCAAACTTTGTGTATCTTTGTTGCATGATGTTAGACTGGTGATAGTGTTACAGAATGACAGGTGTGTCACAGACCAATGTATTCATTCATTCCAGGTGTCTGAGTGGGTTAAACAATGGACACATGGTGGTAATACAGCGGCACAGGATGGCATGGTGGCACAACAGAAATATGTCACCAAGGTAAGGCAGGATATGTGCATGGTTCCCTAAGTCCATATGTGTATAACATTGTATCAGGAACAATGGGGCAGACAACATAATCATGCATTCATACTTTGTGACAAGGTCTGCTACCCTCAATACGTGTCACCTGGGTTTTCTAAACATACAAATCTAGAAGTATGCTTAAGTGGAGGAGAGCAATTTAGAGGCTAGCAGCTAATCACATGCCCATAAAATGCATAACACTTGCATGGAGATAGCCCATTTGGGCATGTCTATAGTGCTGTAAGGGGATATATTTATACACACATACACACACACACACACACACACACACACACACACACACACACACACACACACACACACACACACACACACACGTTAGATGATATGAGATTAGAATCCCTACCTATCTTTTATTATACACTACAGGTCACACATGCCCATAAAATGCATAACCCTTGCATGGAGATAGCACATATGGGCATGTCCATAGTGCTGTAAGGGGATATATTTATACACACATACACACACACACACACACACACACACACACACACACACACACACACACACACACACACACACACGTTAGATGATGTGAGATTAGAACCCCTACCTATCTACTATTGCACACTACAGGTCACAGTACTTATTACAAATGCCACAGGTTATGTCTGTTGCATATGTGGATGCAGGCACAGTACTTGTGGAGTACGCAAAATGGCCTTGTGTTAGACACCATGTGTGGCCTGCAAAGTGATACTGCTTGGTACTGTTATTGTATCTAGTGTCCTAGGAATGGGATACCTGGTAATATCCATGCTATATTTGTACGGTTACCAGTATGGCCATATGTGGCTATTTCCAGTTTGATAAGTAGACCTGTGACTAGGGACAATATGGCCTGTTCAAGGCATGTGCTGCAACCATTGTACGTTACACCACCTGCTCACCTGTGTCTGTCTACAGCATGACATTCCACAGGCACAGGGGTCTCTGGTTGAGTGGATTATGTACTGTTGCAGCCTTGGTCCGGTTCTATCAGACAACTGTTGTGATGTGAAAGTGCAGATAACCCCAGCATTCCGGGCTGTATATATATATATATATATATATATATATATATATATATATATATATATATATATATATATATATATGTGTGTGTGTGTGTGTGTGTGTGTGTGTGTGTGTGTCATGTACTGATAGGTACACTAATCAAGAATGAGGGGGGATAGAGAGATGCAGATATGTATATGTAGCTACATGTATGTACAAACATATTTCCCCATAGCAGGTCTTTGGGCAGAAGAGGCAGCAGACTTGGGCTCAAGTTAGCTAAGTGTAGGAGTATGCCCAGTGTGACTGTCAGTACTTACTTACAAGGTGACTCCAGGCCAGAGCTACCTTTACTCCTGTCCAGGATTATGTGTGCTGCAGGCCATTGCCTGCTGCACCTATTACCACAGTAGAACACATCCTTGATATTGTCCAAGACAATACCCAGCTATGTGACTCATACCTCTCAAATGTACAGAGCTTCACAGAATGTCCAGATTTTTGCCTCATATTTTTGGTCCATTTTACATAACATTGCAGTTTTCTGGCAAATTAGTGACAAAGCATTGAAGATTGAAGTTAATAAACAATTACATACATTTGGGTTTAAGGCTCCATGCACATCAAGATATTCATGCTAATGCAAGACTTATTATTCTATCAACTTTCTACATTAGTAAGAGCAATATTTAAAACTTGTCCCTATTTGTGGGCTTTTGTCACACTTTTATTCATGGCTTTGATCAGATTTCTTACTCTATGAGTTTGAGAGGTATGATGTAACTGGGGTACATGATGTAACACCACACACAGGGTGACAGTCTGGATACCTCTCCGTGTACATGTTTTTGCAGAATGTTCAGCATTTAGTCCCATATGTCTGCTCTGTTCCCCATACATCTGTGGTTTTCCAGTAATATACTGTAAAATGCAATCACTGAATTGTTGTAACTACTGACACATTTAAGTGATGGCCTTTACATCCTGCAGCTAATCTGACCTGTTACAACCTACTGTTATACTAGCCACCTTCTAGGTTACTCATAGCATGTATAATGTCAGTCTGTAGGCTTGGCTTTGTCCAGCTTTCTTGCGTTAACAGATTGAAGGTTATGACAGTCTGTGGGAATACCAAAATATGACTACCTAAAATGCAAAAGATGTGGCTACTGCCAGCTTCAAACCTAAATACCATCACCCATGCTAGCCTACTGAGCCGCACAGGCTGCCAGACAGGGATGCATCCTTCATCACACAATCAACAGCATACAGACATACATTATCACCCCTGCTTTACATGAGACATAGAACATGTGGCCAGGTTCTATGTCACAGCCCTGGAATCGGGTGGTCTGCTGATATATCGTTGCAGATATACTTCTACAGCAGTTGTATGGGTACAGTGATGAGCTGGGGGTGGGGGATGACCAGCCCATGCTCTGCTGGCATACATAGTCATACGACTATTCTGTGACTCCAGTGTTTGGTAGTCAGGTTCCCAGCCATGTGGCCTAGTGAATAGTATGGGGCACATACTATTGGAAAGAGTACCTGTTGTCCCAAGTGGCTGTTAGATCTCTGCAAGTAGCCCAGTAGCTCACTATAGTCCCTTGCATACATGTGTCAGGTTCATACATATGATACCATATTCTAGTACCCCTTACAAGTGGTGATTAGCTGTGTGACTTACCTTGTGAATGCAGCAGTTGACAGACCTGTAGTTCAGGGCTGACTCTGATGCATGCAGTCCACAGCCAATAAATGGTAAGGTATAGGTTGTGTGGGCTGGTAATATGTATGCGAGCTGGAGTAGGGTATCAGTCCCTAGGGCCCTAGGTTGTCAGTGCATGTGCTATGCATTGTCTCTTGGCTAAGGCCAGGCCATACTGGGCATGCCTACATCTGCCTACAGGGGCAGCTTCAGGGGTTTCTTCCTCCAAGTCCCCCTGCGGGTATGGCTGTGGGAACCTAGACACTAGTGGAGGGCCATGTATCCCTTCCCATTACTGATCCTGCTGCAGCTGTTTCCACAGGATCATATTATGTAGCATGGCACATACTGTGAACATGTGTGCACATGTGGCTGGAGAGTAATGCAGGGCTCCACCAGATACATCAAGGCACTGGAACCGTGACTTCAGCAGCCCAAACACATGCTCTATGATGTTCCTAGTTTGTGCATGTGCCTCATTATGGTGTTCTTTGGTGGGTGTGTGTGCATTTCTGATGGGTGTCATCATCCACTGTTCCAGTGTGTAGCCAGCATCCCCAGAAGATGGCCATGTGGGATGTCTCCCCTAACATCTAGTACAGCTGTGATGCATGCCAGATATCAGAGTTGTGATAACTGCCAAGGCTGTCAACACACACATTTATGATTATGCCCTGGGCATTGCACACAACCTGGCAGTTGATGGGGTTGTACCCCTTGCAGTTGACGTAGATTCTACGATCTTCACCGGGTGGTGTTTTGATGTATACATGAGTGCAATCTATTGCACCCAGTACCTCAGGGTAGTGTGCTACATGGTAGAAGTGTTGCATACGGCTGGCCCTCTCCTCAGGGGTGAGGGGAAAATAAATGTGCTCACTGGTATGTAGTAGCATGGCATCCAGGAACTGGTGGAGTACCCTGGATGCCGATGCCTGTGAGACCCCCATCATGTCCCCAATTGGTCTTTGGAATGTACCCATAGCAAGTATCCTAAGAGCTACACATACATTTGCTTCTACTGGGATGGGTTCCCCTCTGTTGGCTCTGGGTCTGAGTTGAGGTTGACAGAGCTCAGTGGGTTCTTGTAGTATGTCCCTGTCCACCCTGTAGCACTCTACAATCTCCAGCTCATGTAGCCCCTGAATGGATACCCTGGGCCTGAACACTCTCCTCCTAATCAGCCTTGGCCTATGGTCAGCAGCAGCAGCAACAGCAGCATTGGCCTCAGCATCTAGCGCATACAGATGCAGCAGACCTGTAGCAGCCTCTAGCATTTCTTCAGTTAAAACTCCCAAGTCTGTACTCCACTGGTGCAGAGTACGGGGGGTGAAATCAAATTGTAGGGTTTCTGCAAACTTTATAGTGCTCTGCTGTAGATGCAGCCTTTGTGATTTGTTACCTATGATGCATTCCACCTACCAAGTACATCATTAAGGGCTGTTAATGGCCCTAGTTCAAGTTGAACAGGGGTCATCATTAATTAATATATCATTGCCTTTATCAGCCAAATTTTGTTTACACCCTTCCTCGCTCAGCACTGTGGCATGCCATTCAAACATGTGCCATGAAAGCAGACAAAGCTCAACAGTCATTTTACATGCCCCCATAAAAGGTTACACTCAGCCCAGTGGTGCACCATGCAAACATGCTCAAACCCATTGAAATACATGCCCCGAAGGTAAACAACAGCAGACATTGTACAAATCCCCCTGCTCAGCAGAGCAGTTTGCCATGCAAACAGGCACCACTGTGCTTCAATGAACTTAAAAGGATGTGGACAACACCCTTTTGATGTCAGCTACCTCTTATGTGGGCACCAATATGGTTCTCTGCCTACACAGATGGGATCTGCGGGTACAGATACCCATTTGTGCAATTCAGTAACCCCAGCTCATTTACATAGAGAACTGTGCACACAACCTGGGAACTACATGGTTCCATGCCCTGCCTTGTTAGCAACCACAGCAGTCTACCATTGTACATACTCCATGCAGGGTCCTATAATGCATTACTGTCACAAACTGCTAATTTTTATTTTTACACTTTTTTTTTTTCTTAACAGCATGTTTGCGCACTGCGGCTTGCCGCATAAGCATAATCTGATTATTAAAAAGAAAACTTATTTTGAACAATTTTCCATTAGGTTTTGGGCACACAGTGGATAGTTTTGTACATATCTGTGTCTGCTATACTATTTCTGTCCTTCTTACTGCACATTTACAACCTTGTTCTCTGTTTAACATCCTGTATATTGAATTTTTCCATGTATATTTCGGACACCAACACGGGGTCTGCAGGACTGCTTATCTGCTTGCTGGATCACTCTACCACCCTCATTTGCATGCAATTCACATGCTTATGAGGTGATTTGTATGTCATGGACACTTCTGTGTTGGCGCTCTCATACACACCCCACAGCTCTGTTTCCTGGATTGCAAACCTGCTTACTTTCATGTAAGCAGTGTGCCACTATGCCTACACAGAAAATAAGTCCGTGTAGGCTTTATTAAATTCCCCCCTATGTTTTTGGGAGCTACATAACCAGAAGTCGAGCCCTACTGTTTGTTGTCTTATAGCTGATCAGCACTCAAATTGTTGAACCTAAAAGACTGCCTACATCTTATCCTGGCAGCCAGAGTCCAGGATGAGCAAGGAGAGTGTTTTGTTTTCTTCCCTTTCTCTCACTACTCCAAGTTTGCATATATATGTGTGTGTGTGTGTGTGTGTGTGTGTGTGTGTGTGTGTGTGTGTGTGTGTGTGTGTGTGTGTGTGTGTGTGTGTGTGTGTGTGTGTGTCATATATATATATATATATATATATATATATATATATATATATATATATATATATATATATATATATTCATGTGGAATTACTTATGTTGGTTGACAAATAAACAATGTCAAGGGCAAATAGTCAACATTGCATATGTTGACAAGCAACTGCACATGCACAAGAAAAATCCTTGTAGCATAAAAACAAATAAATAAATAAATATTTATGTCCCACCCCCAACCTGTGCTAATTATATGTACTAACTCCAAGATCACACATTCCCCAGAGAAAGGGAATATTCCCCTCCCCAGAGATTGTAAATTTAGCGCACCTGCCGAACAACTGCATATGTCAAGCAAATGTAGTCAATT